>NC_036848.1:12527684-12589280 GCF_002910315.2 Salvelinus sp. IW2-2015
TTTTTGGTGATTTTAAATATTCAACTAAATGGAAAAGTCATCTCTCTCCACAAAAACAACGGAGGAGAAGACCCCTCCTGTCTCAGCCTCCAGTATTTATGCTGCAGTAGTTACTGTGTCGGGGGGCTAGGGTCAGTTTGTTATATCTGGAGGACTTCTCCTGTCTTATCCGGTGTCCTGTGTGAATTTACGTATGCTCTCTCTAATTCTCTCCTTCTCTCTTTCTTTCTCTCTCTCGGAGGACCTGAGCCCTAGGACCATGCGTCAGGACTACCTGGCATGATGACTCCTTGCTGTCCCCAGTCCACCTGACCTTGCTGCTGCTCCAGTTTCAACTGTTATTATTATTTGACCATGCTGGTCATTTATGAACATTTGAACATCTTGGCCATGTTCTGTTATAATCTCCACCCGGCACAGCCAGAAGAGGATTGGCCACCCCTCATAGCCTGGTTCCTCTCTAGGTTTCTTCCTAGGTTTTGGCCTTTCTAGGGAGTTTTTCCTAGCCACCGTGCTTCTACACCTGCATTGCTTGCTGTTTGGGGTTTTAGGCTGGGTTTCTGCACAGCACTTTGAGATATCAGCTGATGTACGAAGGGCTATATAAATAAATTTGATTTGATTTGTTTAACACTTTTTTGGTTACTACAAGATTCCATATATATTATTTCATAGTTTTGATGTCTTCGCTATTATTCTACAATGTAGAAAAGAGTAAAAATAAATTAAAACCCTTGAATGAGTAGGTGTGTCCAAACTTTTGACGGGTACTGTATTAATGTTATTATGGAGAATTGAGAGAATGGGTGATTCTGCTGGGTCCCAGCACATGCGGTTATGGAAGGGAATTACATTTTATACCAGTTAGCCAACAGAGATTTGAAACAAGATGTAATTGATATTGGGTAGAGGTTTGGCCAAATGTAAGATCAGAGCCATTTTGATAGATGTGTGGCAGAAGAGATGGGACTGAGCACAAGGGCCAGCATTTATATGCCCTCCAAAGAAAGGTTGGTGGACCAAGATTCAAATGTCAGATTCGAAAGAGAGAGGTGGTGTTTGCTCGAATTTGCTTAGGACATTGTACATTGAACTTGTAATTACATCTGGTTGCCAAGCAAGTGAATGGTTTGCGTCTGGAGTGTATGGTCGATGAAACGGTGGAGCATGTGTTGTTATATTGTTGTAAGTATGTTGAAGAGAGGGAAAGATTGAAGTGTAGGGTCATTGAGGTTGGACGTGGTTTGGAAGGGATTTTGGCGATGGGGGAGGGTCTATTAGAACGTAGTAGGGATCTTTTTTTAATTTCTCAGAAGTACTGAGTTAGGTATGAGGATTTAGAAATACTGTAAACTGTCCACACCCTCCAGCACAGTAGGTGGCGGCATGCACATTTAACGTTGGTTTGCGGACCACCATACATCACATAGAAGAAGAAGCGTTGGACGCTAGCTAATTATCTAAGCCCAACTGGCTGGCTAGCTAACGTTATTTTTCCTCGCAGAAACAAAAACGGAACTAGCTACATACCAAGTTAATTGAAATTAGAAACAAAACCGGGACAATGAAGACGCGGATAGACACTGAATTTGTACTTGTGTTCACGTTAGTTGCCTTTAGTACTTGTTCAGGATTCTACCTTCCGGGTTTAGCCCCAGTGAGTTTTTGTGAAGATGGTAAAGGAGGCGATGATTGTCAGGTAAATGTACACATTTGGTCTTTTTTACGGACTGACATTGTCCCACGTGGTTATTTCGCTGTAAACTAACTAGCTTGTGCATCAAATTGACGTTTAATGTTACATTTGCTTATAGTTTATTTCCTTCCGAAAGGCTAGCTAGTTACGGGGTTAGTTCCTAACGTTATTTAGCTAGCTGCATGCTAGTCAAGTGACAGATACTGCTGCACTAGTTACCAAAGCTATTCACTAGCTAAACTATCAAACCTTAGCGTAACGTTACCAGTTGTTGCTAGCTTGTTATCTGATTAGTCTTGATTTGAAGTGGTTGACATTATTAGCTAGTCTGTAACTTGTGCGTCACGGCTGGCTAGATAAGATCACTACAAAACATTTACTCTTGAGAACCCAAGGCATTCTGCCTTATCTCAAGCAAGGTTCTCAGTTATAAGCACTGCTTACCGGTATGACCATGTTAACTACAATCCCGATACTGTTTCAACGTTTAGAAACGCCAATCACCACTTGCGATACCGTTTTCGAAACAGAAAATATAAGTTCCATATATCTGATAATCTTCAAAGTAAAAATATATACACTTACTGTAGCAGGTTTGAACAGATCAATATGGCTTTTTACATCCAGCCGACGAACTACACTCCCTTCTCAGTTATTCTAAGGGAACAGGTGGACATGTTAGATGGCTAATTAACACAGGCGGTCGCCTCTCTGTCTTCCTTAATTAAACAAGAACTGTAACATGGAGGTATGACCATGTGGGAACCCTAATCCCTGTAAAGGGTGTGTAGTAATTTAACCTTTAGTTTTCATCAAACTATTTCTGGCTGATATGAAAGATAAGTTAATTTTGTTTCCAAGACCGTACAGCAAAATAAGCGTGTTAAAGGCCCAGTGCAGTCAGAAACGTGATTTTCCTGTGTTTATCTCCACACTGAGGTTGGACTAATATTGTGAAAATGATAATGCTCTATTAGTGTGAGTAAGAGCTGTTCCTAACCTCTGGCAATAATAGCTAATTATCAGTTTTCCCCCACCACTCAGACCACTCCCAGATAGTCCTAGCAAAATTCTTGCTTGAGAAATTGCTTTAACTAAGAAGCTATTTTTACCATTTTGTTTAAAAACAATCACAGTAATGTACTTAAAGGTGCTACACACTTTTGTTCTATTTTTGCATTGCTATTTCTTAAAATGTCCATAATATATCTGGTGCTAATAGTGGTACGTGTTGTGATTGGCCATAATATTCGCCAAAACCACTGTTCGAAGCTGGTGGACCAAAACCGAAAGTAACTTTCGTTTTCGTCCACCAGTTTCAAACAGCTGTAAAAAATGATATTTGTTGTTACTGAAAATATATTTCACAGTTATTTAGATTAGAGGTCGACCGATTATGATTTTTCAATGCCGATACCGATTATTGGAGAACAAAAAAAGCCGATACCGATTAATCGGCCGATTTATATTAAAAAAATAAATAATTGTTTTTTAAATATATATATATATCATACACACACACACATTTTTGTAATAATGACAATTGCAACAATACTGAATGAACAATGAACACTTTTATTTTAACTTAATATAATACATAAATACACACACACGCACACAACGCTGAAGTGACAATGATACTGAAGAGTCTGCTTAGGAGACAAATACTCTCAACTGTTTGAATAAAAATAGAGTTTAAGTTACCTGTGATGAATGTTGAAAACAAAAACTTTAATTTCTATATGCAGGAAATCCTATTTTAATAATGGGCATGGTAAGAATTGACAACCAAAGTGCGAGTCATAATTCCCATGACACCTTCTAGCAAAATCTGAAAAGCGGTTCCTTCATTTATTCCATAGGATATTTTTAGATTCACTTAAAATAAGGTCTGTGTTTCGTGTAGGCTTACARCACCGTGCCAATTTTATAACTGTGTCGATATCCATAGGACAAGGTAACTCTGATCAATTTTGGCTAAATATAAGTGAAGATAAAAAAAATTGTAGAGTGGATTTATGAAAATATGTTCACAAACGTTACCTTATCCTAGTGAGATTTACACTGGTATCAAAACGTCGAGGCGGTTTAAGCCTGCACGAAACACAGACCTTATTTGAAGTAGATCAAGACYTTCTCTATGGAAGACATGAACGGTAAAATAACGAAGGAACCCCTTTCAAGTACAGCCGCAAGTTATTACAGGAATTATAACGCGTCGACTATTTCTCTCTAAACCATATACCTTTGACTAATCCGGAAACTATCACCTCGAAAACAAAACGTTTATTCCGTTCCGTATTTTATCTAACGGGTGGCATCCATGAGTCTAAATATTCCTGTTACATTGCACAACCTTCAATGGTGTCATAATTACGTAAAATTCTGGCAAATTAGTTCGCAAAGAGCCAGGCGGCCCAAACTGTTGCATATACCCTGACTCTGCGTGCAATGAACGCAAGAGAAATTACACAATTTCACCTGGTTAATATTGCCTGCTAACCTGGATTTTTTTTAGCTAAATATGCAGGTTTAAAAATATATACTTGTGTATTGATTTTAAGAAAGGCATTGATGTTTATGGTTAAGTACACATTGGAGCAATGACAGTCATTGATTGATTGTTTTTTATAAGATAAGTTTAATGTTAGCTAGCAATTTACCTTAGCTACTGCATTCGCGTAACAGGCAGGCTCCTCGTGGAGTGCAATGTAATCAGGTGTTAGAGCATTGGACTAGTTAACTGTAAGGTTGCAAGATTGGTTCCCCCAAGCTGACAAGGTAAAAAATCTGTCGTTCTGCCTAGTTGTTCCTAGGCCGTCATTGAAAATAAGAATGTGTTCTTAACTGACTTGCCTAGTTAAATAAAGGTGTAAAAAAAAAACGGCAAATCGGCGCCCAAAAATACAGATTTCGGATTGTTATGAAAACTTGAAATCGGCCAGATGGTACAATGATTCCCTACACCATTCAGTGCTTGTTGTATTATTAAACTGACTTCAAAACACAGGCCTCTGTGTGTTCATGACCTAAATTACATGCGGGTGTACAGTATATTCGTAGCATCTGTCATAATAGTAACCCATGTTAGTAGTTGCATATTAGATCTCCCCTCTTTCTACATTCCTAACTGATATTTTCTGTCACATCCGCTTGCATGTGCACCCTTTGACAAAGGTGTTTTCCCGCTAATTGCATTATGGACGGAACATTCGCGCGTAGCCTGCTTGCTGCCTTGTGCGTATTGCTGCTCTTATAATGTGATTAAATAATAGTTTATCAACGTGACCGATGCATGCATACTAACCGTAGTCATGCAGGTGTTTGCAAGGTTTAGTGCATGTGCCAGGTGATCTAAATCGCAATTTCTGCACCGGCGCTCAAAAAAGTTGGGTAAATATTTTGTCAAAATGTTCGATAATTTTAAGGATCAACCCCATGGACAATCGTTGGAGTAAATGCAAATTATAATTTTATTCAACACTTTTGCTTGTAAATTAATCTTCCAGGTTTGGGCAGTGCTTTGACTGTATACCAGTAAGTGGTATCGCACAGATTTATTAGGCAACATGCCTGTATGACCATCTCTCTCCTTCCTTAGACTCTCATCCAGCTGTTTGTGAATCGCTTGGACTCAGTGGAATCAGTTCTGCCCTATGAATATGACGTGTAAGTAGTAGCCAAGGTTATTATAGTTTTGTGTTTGTGTTTTAGTTTTTATTTCTATTAGATCTTTGATTTTTATTTGAAATTCTGTTTAGTTTCAGTTTTCAGACTTGATTGGCTAGTTGTTATTTAGTTCAGTTGTATACACACATTTCATTTTTATATTATTTAGTTTGTGTTAGTGTCCGAAAGCATGCATGGGAGGTAATTTCCAGTTTATAAGAGCATGTCAAATTTGGTGTCAATTGAAAGCGAAGAGTCTACATTTTTTGTTGTTGAAATTAAGGCATACAGTGCATTTGGAAAGTAGTCAGACCCCTTGACGTTTTCAAAATATTGTTACYTTACAGGCTTATTCTAAAATGGATTAAATACAAATTTTCCCTCATCAATCTACACACAATACCCCCATAATGACAAAAATGAAAATAGGTTTTTAAAAACAGAAATGCGTTATTTACATAAGTATTCAGACCCTTTGCTATGAGACTCGAAATTGAGCTCAGGTGCATCCTGTTTCCCATTGATGATCTTTGAGATGTATCTACATCTTGATTGGAGTCCACCTGTGGTAAATTAAATTGATTGAACATGATTTGGAAAGGCACACGCCTATCTAGATAAGGTCCCAGAGTTGACAGTGCATGACAGAGCAAAAACCAAGCCATGAGGTCGAAGGAATTGTCAATAGAGCTCCGAGACAGGGTTGTGTCGAGGCATAGATCTTGGGAAGAGTACCAAAAAATGTCTGCAGCATTGAAGGTCCCCAAGAACACAGTGGCCTCCATCATTCTTAAATGGAAGAAGTTTGGAACCACCAAGACTCTTCCAAGAGCTGGCCATCCGACTAAACTGAGCAATCGGGGGAGAATGGCCTTGGTCAGCGATGTGGCCCGATGGTCACTCTGACAGAGCTCCAGAGTTCCTCTGTGGAGATGGTTGTCCTTCTTGAAGGTACTCATATCTCTGCAGCACTCCACCAATCAGGCCTTTATGGTAGAGTGGCCAGACGGAAGCCACTCCTCAGTAAAAGGAAAATGACAGCCCGCTTGGAGTTTGCTAAAAGGCATAAAGGAGTCTGACAATGAGAAACAWGATTCTCTGGTCTGATGAAACCAATATTGAACTCTTTGGCCTGAATGCCAAATGTCACGTCTGGAGGAAACCTGGCACCATCCCTACGGTGAAGCACGGTGGTGGCAGCATCATGCTGTGAGGATATTTTTCGGCGGCAGGGACTGGGAGACTAGTCGGGATCGAGGGAAAGATGAACGGCACAAAGTACAGAGAGATCCTTGATGAAAACCTGCTCCAGAGTGCTCAGGTCCTCAGACTGGGGAAAAGGTTCACCTTCCAACAGGACAACAACAGGAGTGGCATCGGGACAATCCTTGAGTGGCTCAGCCAGAGCCCGGACTTGAACCTGATCAAACATCTCTGGAGAGACCTGAAGATAGCTGTGCAGCAACGTTCCCCATCCAACCTGACAGAGCTAAAGAGGATCTGCAGAGAAGAATGGGAGAAACTCCTCAAATACAGGTGTGCAAAGCTTGTAGCGTCTAACCCAAGACGACTTGAGGCTGTAATTGCTGCCAAAGGTGCCTCAACAAAGTACTAATGAAAGGGTCTGAATAGTTATGAAAATGTTATATTTCAGTTTTGAATTTTTTGTTAATGTGTTAACATTTCTAAACCGGTTTTTGCTTTGTCATTATGGGGCATTGTGTGTAGATTGATGGGGGGGGGGACTATTTAACCCATTTTAAAATAAGGCTGTAACATAACAAAATGTAGAAAAAAGTCAAGGGGTGTGAATTCTTTCTGAATACAGTGTGTATTTGTGTATATATACAGTACCAGTCAAAAGTTTGGACACCTACTCATTCAAGGGTTTTTCTTTATTTTACTATTTTCTACATTGTAGAATCAAAACTATGAAATAACACACATGGAATCATGTAGCAACCAAAAAAGTGTTAAACAAATCAAAATATATATTTTTATTTGATATTCTTAAAAGTAGCCACCCTTTGCCTTGATGACATGGAGATTAATACATCATTATTGGACGTTGCTACCCCGTGTCTGCCCCTCCTGTTTGTTGTGATGCTGAGTTTGCCGACTGTCAGCTGTACGTAAACACATGGACAKATCCATTTTCGACTGTGTTTTGGAAAGGTAAACACTAATTGTTTCAAGCTAACGTTAGCGAACCTAAGTGCCAGCAGTTCATTTGCTAGTGAAATAAATTTAAATGCAAATACGAAAAATAACTGGTCGCATTTGTGCGAGTGTGATATACATTTTATTCCTCGTCCCATTAGTTGTATTTTCCACATAATATTACGAGGATCACGCAACCTGACACTGTAACTGTAATTATGATCCGCGTCACAAAAAGCATTACAAAAGTATAATCAAATATAAACATCTTAAATGGAGTCGGTCTCATGTCCATTGCTCTTGTTTCTTGGCCCAAGCAGGTCTCTTCTTCTTATTGGTGTCCTTTGGTAGTGGTTTCTTTGTAGCAATTTGACCATGAAGGCCTGACTCAAGCAGTCTCCCCTGAACAGTTGATGTTGAGATGTGTCTGTTACTTGAACTCTGAAGAATTTATTTGGGCTGCAATTTCTGAGGCTGGTAACTCTAATGAGCTTATCCTCTACAGCAGAGGTAACTCTGGGTCTTCCTTTCCTGTGGTGGTCCTCATGAGAACCAGTTTCATCATAGCGCTTGATGGTTTTTGCAACTGCAATTGAAGAAACTTTCAAAGTTCTTGAAATGTTCCGTATTGACTGACCTTCATGTCTAGTAATGATGGACTGTCGTTTCTCTTTGCTTATATGAGCTGTTCGTGCCATAATATGGACTTGATCTTTTACCAAATAGCCCTATCTTCTGTATACCACCCCTACCTTGTCACAAGAAAGAAATTCCACATATTTACTTCTAACAAGGCACACCTGTTAATTGACATTTATTCTAGGTGACTACCTCATGAAGCTGGTTGATAGAATCCAAGAGTGTGTGAAGCTGTCATCAAGGCAAAGGGTGGCTACTTTGAAGATTCTCAAATATAAAATATATTTTGATTTAACACTAATTTGGTTACTACATGATTACACATGTGTTATTTRATAGTTTTGATGTCTTCACTATTATTCTACAATATAGTAAAAATAAAGAAACCCTGGAATGAGTAGGTGTGTCCAAACTTTTGAATTGGTATCGTTTTATATTGTTTTGTAAAAAGTGTGTATGGGGGATTGGAAATGAAGCAGACAATTACATTGGAAGCCACAATCTATCTGCAATATTAAAGCTGATCTACCCCTTAAAAAAGAATCAAGTTYGCTACCTAGACACATTTTCCCATTAGCCAGTGATGGTGATTCACAAACTATTTGTTCTATTTGAAACATAATCTCCTGGCAGTATTTACCGGCTAGATTCAGTAGCTTAACCCCTAAATGTGCCGTTCCACGAGAAGAGTGCTTTTTGCGTCCCTATTTGATATTTTAAGTAGAAATTGTACACCAATATTGATTTATAAAAGCCTGTTTTTGTTAAAAGAAGTGCCATTTTAAAAAATGACCGCATGGAGAATTTACAAAATTTGATTTTTAATATGGATAAAGACTTGCTAAAGTGCCAAAATTTAGCATTTTGACTTGTCCTTCCATGCACTCTGTGAATTCTAGGAAGATTTTAACCCATATAAACCAAACATTTCTCCAAGTTTACACCATCATTGTAAGCCCTAGTTATTTTGTTGCTTTGACAGTCATTCCTAAAGATGATTATTTATTTCATTTGATTACTGATTCATTTACGTTTGTCCCTCATTTTAAGGTCAACCCTGTTACGTGAACTGAACTGTCCCCCAAAAAGCCTCAAAACACCAAACTGCACACAGTTTAGAAGGAAATAAAACTGAACGTAATTCYTGACTGTTTTTATTTTAGTTAGTTTTGGAGTCATAGATAATAGTTTGAGTATATATTTGTTCATTATTTTATTTTATTTGACAAAATTGTCTCTTCATGATTCATTTTAATTTCAGTTTTTATCTACTTTAACTTTGGCAGCAGCTCTGACTGGTACATACCTCTGTCTCTACCGTATCTTACTTTTGTTAGATCATTGCACATTCATTGTCAACAAAWWTTTTTCACAGCTTTGACTTCTGCAAAGATGACAACGAGAGGAGACCGTCTGAGAACCTGGGCCAGGTGCTATTTGGTGAGAGAATTGAGACGTCGCCATACAAGGTAGGGCACCTCTGTCATCACAGGTTTCATTGATAGTCTGGCATGTACCACCAGACTTTAATTCATCTAAAGGTTCTCTGGGCCCAGCTTTTCAGGTATTGGATTCCATTGTTTTGTGTTGCTCAATCACTCCAGGCAAGACCGGCTATTCAAGCTGCCCTGTTCTTCCTGTTATACCCATTTATGTGTTACTTTATGGCAGTTTCAAGAGTTTTTATTCTTCACTTTCCCTCAGTTCCTTTTCAAAAAAGATGAGAAATGCAAGAAATTGTGCACCAAAACCTATGTGAAGAGTAAAGCCGATGATAAGAACATGCTGGACTTCCTCAAGAGAGGAATGCAGTTGAACTACCAGCACCATTGGTGAGCTAATCATTCTCCTCATGAATAGGTTGAGATACTTCTAGGTAATTCTACAGAAAATGGGTCTGCTTATCTCCAGGCATAGTAGGACAGATTTGTGTCAACCAAATCACTTGCAGGGCTTTTCCAGTTTGAGTGTTTTTTAATTGGGTTTAACCAAATGTGTCTCTGTTTTCAGGATTGTTGACAACATGCCAGTCACTTGGTGCTATGATGTGGAAGACAGTCAGAAATACTGCAATCCTGGATTCCCCATTGGCTGCCTCGTCACCACCGAAGGGCGCGCTAAAGATGCCTGTGTCATCAATGTGAGCCATACTTTTACAATATCTCACACACAGGATGGTTGCCCAATATCTATCTGATAACACCAGAGATTGTAGCTATGCCAATTCTAGTTCAGGGCAGGCTGTGTTGTGAAATGGTAATATTCAGTAGTAACAACATCATTAGGTTGGACCATGAGTAGGGTGAGTCAGTGAGCTGTTTTTATAATAGCTCTAATGATAACCTGCTTTGAATATGATTGTTTAGTATGCACTATGTAATATGGGGTAATTMACTGGAATCTTTTCTCTTTTCAGTCCGATTTCAACAAGAAGAACACGTTTTACATCTTCAACCATGTGGACATCAAATTGACCTACCACAATGGGGAGGGGGAAGGGTGGAGAGGAGCTCGCCTGGTGGCTGCCACACTGGAGCCCAAGAGGTAAGAATTTCAGAC
Source organism: Salvelinus sp. IW2-2015 (assembly GCF_002910315.2). NCBI lineage: Eukaryota > Metazoa > Chordata > Actinopteri > Salmoniformes > Salmonidae > Salvelinus > Salvelinus sp. IW2-2015. The sequence goes on from NC_036848.1 coordinate 12,538,408, forward strand.
GGKCAGATGGCGTGTAAATCAGGTGATGTATGAGCAGATCTATTCCATTTTCATTAGCCGCACTTGAACATACTGTCGCTGGTGCTTCCATAGGTGGCCATGAATATGCACTGTTCTATACTCGATGAACAACTGTTTGCCACGTACGGTTGTTTTATTTTATTGTTTATTAGTGTKATTTCCACATTTCACCAGAGGAGGCCAAAACTCATACTTTTTTTGCACCGCAGCGCGCATCTGGTATAGAAAAGCAGAGTTTCATATGAGGCACTGGAAAGCCCACAACTTTATAATACTTTTTGAAATGGTTTTGTGTTGTAGCTAGTGGTCTTATGTATGTTTGTGTGATTGACAGTATCAACAATGCTGATGCTGACAAACCGACATGTGAAGGCCCTCCCATGGAGGTTCCTGGAGAGTTTAACAGTGACGTGAAAATCACCTACACCTACTCTGTCAGCTTCGAGGTACATTAGACCAGTTAACCACAAAGTATTTGTTTTACACATACAAGTACACCATGTGTTTGGTCAACAGCATAGTTCATAGAAGCATTAAAGTATCCTCTTTCTCAAATAATCATTTCTTAATTCACAGGAAAACAATGACATCAAGTGGGCCTCTAGATGGGACTACATTTTGGTCTCCATGCCTCACACCAACATCCAGTGGTTCAGGTACGCTTGGTCTCGGGTACGCTTGGTCTCGGGTACGCTTGGTCTCGGGTACGCTTGGTCTCGGGTACGCTTGGTCTCGGGTACGCTAGGTCTCGCAACACTCAGCCCTGATAAGGGACTTACAGCACAGAAGTAGAGAACATCTCTAACAGGCCTCTGAGAAGGCCCTTCCTTATATCCTAATCAGCAGACAACTGTTCTGTAAACACCAGCCMGAGAGACTTGAATGAAGTCAAAACCAAAAGGCAGTGATGTTGTTTCCAGTCAATCACTATCAACAGATATGAGTTTAATCCATAACATACAGCATCTAGTCTAGTGACCATCAACCTGCACCTTAAATGTCACAAATGGAACACTGGAAATCATGTCTAACAAACTCCAAATATGCTAAACAGTATGTTGATCACTCTAAATGTAATAGGAACTTTAGGCATGTTAAATATTCCCATTCCAGTGCTGTTATACAGTAGATTAGTATGTGGTGCTCTTCTGCTGTCATGTTAATGGCGCATGGCTTGTGTTCTTTCCAGCATCATGAACTCCCTGGTCATCGTGCTCTTCCTGTCTGGCATGGTGGCTATGATAATGCTGAGGACCCTGCACAAGGACATCGCCAGGTACAACCAGGTGGACCAGGTAAAGAAACACACACAGCCGCTCTTTGAGACACTCACCATCTCACTTCTCTGACCGTCAAACTATAGGATCGTATGAAACCAAGTTCCATGCAGCGAAACAGAACTGGATTATTCAGTTGTGTTCCATTGTACGCAAAGGAATCTGGCATGAGTGAATGGGGCAGATGGACGTGGCAGAGGATCCATCTGCCAAAAGTCATTGATGTTCTGTATGTTGTCGAACCACAAGCATGAAACCTTTGTTGTAACATTTCATATTCACAGGAAGACATGATAAAGGCTCCACCAAAACAAGGAAAATCCATATTCTATGTAAGCTTATCGAAAGCCATTTGAGCACAAATTGGGGATTGTTGGTGTGATTTCTGGGAGCTACCGCTTGAAGTGTCATATAACTTGTAAACCTTTTAAAATGTGGTGTAGTGCAGGCCATCATTTACAGCTGAACAGACCTTTGAATAAAACAAAAAAAATAATCTTAACCACCTCTGAGTTCTTGTCTACACCATATTTTACAGCCATTGGCTAACGTGATCATGTGGTTTTTGCTACACTAGCAGGTGTTAGACGAGCTGGAAGATGGGCTAATGAGTCACTCTTGGTGATTGGCTGATCCGTAACGAAGCAATTTGAATATGCATACCTTTGACCATTCCATTGGGTCTGATTGGTTGTGGTGCACTCTAACCCAACAGGAGGATGCCCAGGAGGAGTCTGGGTGGAAGCAGGTGCACGGGGATGTGTTTAGGCCTCCCAGGAAGGGCATGCTGCTTTCTGTGTTCCTCGGCCAGGGAACCCAAATCTTCATCATGACCTTCATCACCCTCTGTAAGTAACTCTTCCTCAGATGCTTTAAAACCTCTTAAGGATCTGACCCTTTCTTTAAAAATGTTGCCTAAAATGACATACCCAAAACTAACTCCCTGAAGCAAGGATATGCATATTCTTGATACCATTTGAAAGGGAATATAACACATTAGATCTGGTCAAATATTTTTTTTTGTACCATTTTTGAAATTTAAGAGAAAGGCCATAATGTATTATTCCAGCCCAGGCTCAATTTAGAATGTGGCCACAAGATGGCAGCAGTGTATGTGGAAAGTTTTAGACTGATCCAATGAACCATTGTATATCCGTTAAAAATGTGATATCAAGACTGTCCAAATGTGCCTAATTGGTTTGTTAATACATTTTCAAATTCATAATTGTGAACTCTCCTCAAGCAATAGCATGGTATTCTTTCCCTGTAATAGCTACTGTAAATTGGACAGTGAAGTTAGATTAACAAGAATTTAATCTTTCTGCCCATATCAGATATGTCTGTCTTGGGATTTCTTTTGTTACTTACAACCTCATGCTAATCACATTAGTCTACGTTAGCTCAACCATCTCGTGGTGGGGACACCGATCCCGTGGAGGTTAATAAGCAATGTAAAATCACAATCCATTACAGCATCTTCAGAAGATGGTTTATTCAACATGAACTCAAGTCTACATGACCTATAGGGAAGAGTTTTTAATGGAGTCATAATCATTGTCTCTTATTGACATTTTACTAGAGTAATAGTGGTAGTATTAATGTAGTGGTAGTATTCTCTGTAGTGATGGTGACATCGGTTTGACTCCTCTAGTCCTGGCCTGCCTGGGGTTCCTGTCTCCAGCTAACCGAGGTGCTCTGATGACCTGTTCTGTGGTGCTGTGGGTTCTGCTGGGCACCCCTGCAGGATACGTGTCAGCACGCCTCTACAAGAGTAAGCCCCATTTTACATACTCATCAACGAACCACCCGTAAATTAATTTAATAAGATTGAGTGTGAGAAGGGAATGATACGAATGCAAAACAGATCGTCATTCCAGGGCTACAGTGATCGGGACAGTATGATATTCCCTCCAACCATTCAGTTAGATATGTATTTCTGCCTGAATAGTCTGTATTCTGTATAGCTTATGATTTTAACCCTTATTTCCCCATGTGTCCTCAGCTTTCGGTGGTGAGAAATGGAAGACCAATGTCCTGTTGACAGCACTGTTGTGTCCAGGGTAGGTCAGCTGTTCGCTGTATAAACTGTAACATCCAAAGCTTCATTCATTTGATATTCTCCTTAACAGGGAGATCTGTACAGAGGCTTCACATCTGTCTCTCCCTTCCCCAGGATTGTGTTTGCAGACTTCTTCCTGATGAACTTGATCCTGTGGGTGGAAGGCTCGTCGGCTGCCATCCCCTTCGGCACGCTGGTGGCCATCTTAGCTCTGTGGTTTGGTATCTCCGTGCCCCTCACCTTCATCGGTGCTTACTTCGGCTTCAAGAAACCTGTGAGTCTCAAATCAGATCCCCTACCCCTTGTCCATGGAATCTTATTCATTATGATTTAAATGGCAAAACTGACCCTAGATCAACTACTTTGAGATGGATTATGAATACGGGCCCTGATATTTTGTCCACTTTAACAGCCAGCCCTTTCTAATATGGCGTACAACTTTCCATTTCTTGATGAGTTGCCACCCCTCTCTCTTGCTCCATTCTACAGGCCATTGAGCAGCCGGTGAGAACCAACCAGATCCCCAGACAAATCCCAGAACAGTCGTTCTTCACCAAGCCTGTCCCCGGCATCGTCATGGGGGGCATCCTGCCCTTCGGCTGCATCTTCATCCAGCTCTTCTTCATCCTCAATAGCATCTGGTAGGAAGTTATTTCTATTATATAAAATAACTGTAATGCAGTTGTGTGTCCTGTCACCTGTCCGACCGTCTGTCTGTTGCTGATCTTTCTGGTAGAAGCAACTCGCCTGCTGGGAGACTTGTTTGACTGACTTCATCGATTGATGTAATAGTTAAATGTTTTTATCTTCTGTTCCAGGTCTCACCAGATGTACTACATGTTTGGTTTCCTCTTCCTGGTCTTCATCATCCTCCTCATCACCTGCTCTGAGGCTACCGTCCTGCTATGCTACTTCCACTTGTGTGCAGAGGTGAGAGGAAACCATACTATTCAGTGCCTTCTTTCAGAATAAAGGCCTACTGAAACATGTAGGTGTATATTAATGTAAAAAAAAATTTTTTTATTTAACTAGGCAAGTCAGTTAAGAACAAATTCTTATTTTCAATGACGGCCTAGGAACAGTGGGTTTCAATCACGGCCTAGGAACAGTGGATTAACTGCCTTGTTCAGGGGCAGAACAACAGATTTTTTACCTTGTCAGCTCGGGGATTCGATCTTGCAACCTTTCGGTTACTAGACTAACGCTCTAACCACTAGGCTACGTGCCACCCCGGTAATGTGGACGATGGTGTACTAGGAAACACAGTGAAACATTTACCAGGGTACCTGCTTCAACCATAATAGCAAACGTAATAACTCTTTCAGATCCAGAATGTCTGTAGCGTAACCTTGTGTTTCCTGTAGGACTATCACTGGTGGTGGCGCTCCTTCCTGACCAGCGGCTTCACGGCCGTCTACCTMTTCGTCTACGCCGTCCACTACTTCTTCTCCAAGCTGCAGATCGTAGGAGCCGCCAGCACCATCCTCTACTTCGGCTACACCTCCATCATGGTGCTCATCTTCTTCCTCTTCACAGGTGAGTGGACTGGGAACACTGCTTGAGCCAGGTTCATGAACATGATAGTAAAAACAGGCCGGTGTGCGTCTCAATGAACCATTCGCTTGTATTATTTGCAAAGACCTGTCCTATTGTTTGTTCATGGACTATGGTTAAGAGGCGTTAACCCGCCCGTCCTTCAACACATGCCGCTTGCAGTTTTATGAATGGCGGCGACAAATCTTCTGGAGTAGAGATCTGTCCCAGAGGCATTGTGTTGGAAAGACTATAAGAGGGAGAAAGAGGTGGGGATTGGAATGGAAATTGCTAAGTGTTTGAAGAAGCCGTGTTGATTAACATCAAAGGGACTGCTCAGCCCGGCCCTGTACACACTTGCTAGGATGCAGGAACCCTATCCCGTTCCAGTGACGACATAGACCAAAGAATGCACTAGTATTGCGCAAGTATTGTTTGCTCAACCCCCCTCCCCCCGTGACAGGCGTCACACCTCTGATTCCTCTAGTTTTACTGGCAGTACAGCTGTACTTTGCTAAATGCACTTAGACTTTTACCGCAGACATTTCCTTCTTACGGCAACATTTTAAATAAGTCTCCTTGYAGATGCTGGAGTGCATCCTTTTAACTGAGACCAAATAAAGACTCATTATTTTTAAAATTTCCAATGTTTTTTTTTATTTTCTTGATCATAATGAAAGGTGTGCAGCTTGTAGTCTTAATGTGGTAATTTATACTGCAGAGGAATACAAACCAGTCTTCTAAATGGGTTGAATTTAGTGGCTTTCCCTCTTCCTGGTTCCTGTGCCAAGTTTGGCACTGAGCAGCTCATTCATATGCTGAGAGGAGGGAGAAAGGCCAGACTGTGTTCCACACAGTGAACTCCTCCCACTCTACTTCATGGAAAAGAGCTGGTCATAGGAGCTGTGGTGGAACAGCACTCAGCCATGCTCTCTGACCACCTCTCCATGTTCCTACTCTTAAATTATATATGTATCTGTAGTGTTCATCAAACCTGATTATTAAATTTTTTTGAAGATCAACAGACCCCCTGGTCTCCTCAGTGGGACATTTTGACTGGACTTGACCTATTATTAGCACTATTAAAACCGAGCACGCGTTTTAAACAAACGAATACCGGACGTATTTGTGAATTGCTGCTTGTAGTAGTTGATCAATGGTTAGCCCTCCTAATAGGTGTTGGTTTTAGAGAGAGGGTAGCTTTCGTCTCCTAGAAAATAAACGTGAGGCAGCGCCCAATTTACCGGTTGCCATGGATTCTAATAGATGCACCAGCATCCCTGACTACGGCTGTTATGGAAACTTCCCCTCGCCGGCACTCAAAATATATAGCTGTGTACCAGGAGGAGAGCAATGTGGGCGATTACTGGGTATCCACACTCACAACAATACTGCTATTAACAGATCTGCCTCTCGCCCTCTGTCCTTACTGTGATGTGTAACGGGTAGAAATGGACACAGGGTTGACATGGTAACGACACTCTTCGACCCCGTCTGGCCTTTGCTTACACACACACACACACACACACACACACACACACGTGACCTAGGACACAATTTAAGGAAAGTCCATACAAAACTACCCCTAAAGAAATTAGTTTCTCTCTCCCGAAATATAATATAGACCTATGATTTTATGGTGACCTCATCAAATGGATCCTAATAAATCAAGTTAAAATCATAGGCAGATGAGCCTAAGGGCCAGATGTAGCCTATATCACCGAAACAGTGTCAGCCCCTATCTTAAGACTGCGATAAGCAATATTGGGATGGGCTGGCAGAAGATTGATCAATCTAAGATAAAGGGGCTTCATCGGAATAATCCTAATCTGCCCCATTTCAGATTTTTGACATTTTTAACAAGACATCACCCAATCGTCGCCTTCCCATTTCACCTCGTCTCAACTTTGATCAAAACTTAATCCAGGAGTCTCTTGTATGGCTCTCATTGAGCCATCAGATACGGGTGTTKAWTTTTTTTTTTTATATATATACATTTTGTCCCATGATTTTGCCCAATTTAAATTGTTCTCTCCAGAGAGGAGCTCAAACATCAGTGTCACTCCATTTCCACTCTGACAAACTGAATGGTATGTATSTACAGGTAACAGCCAAAATAAGTTAAGCACTAATATAAAGTGTCTTGATAGGGTGTTGAGACAGAACAGCTTCAATGCACCTTGGCATACACAATATATACAAGTATGTGGACATCCCTTCAAATGAGTGGATTCGGCTAGTTCAACCACATCCGTAGCTGACAGGTGTATAAAATCGAGAAATCAGCCAGGCACTCTCCATAGACAAAGATTGGCGGTAGAATGACCTTACTGAAGCGCTCTGTGTATTTCAACGTGGCACTGTCATAGGATGCCACCTTTCCAACAAGTCAGTTCGTTAGATATAGGCTCAGCCGCAAAGTGGAAGGCCACACAAGCTCACAGAACGGGACCGCCACGTGCTGAAGCGCGTAAAAATCGTCTGTCCTCGTTTGCAACACTCACTACCCAGTTCCAATCTGCCCCTGGAAGCAACGTCAGCACAATAACTGTTCGTCAGGAGCTTAATGAAATGGGTTTCCATGGCTGAGCAGCCGTACACAAGCCTATGATCACCATGCGCAATGCCAAGTGTCAGCTGGAGTTGTGTAAAGCTCGCCGCGATTGGACTCTGGAGCGGTGAAAACACGTTCTCTGGGGTGATGAATCACGCTTCACCATCTGGCAGTCTAACAGACGAATCTGGGTTTGGCGGATGACAGGAGAACATTACCTGCCCCAATGCATAGTGCCAACTGAAGTTTGATGGAGGAGGAATAATGGTCTGGGGCTGTTTTTCATGGTTCAGGCTAGGCCCCTTAGTTCCAGTCAAGGAAAATCTTAACACTACAGCATACAATGATATTCTAGACGATTCTGTGGTTCCTACTTTGRGGCAACAGTTTGGGGAAACCCCTTTCCTGTTTCAGCATGACAATGCCCCCATGCACAAAGCGAGGTCCATACAGACATTTTTTTACGAGATCAATGTGGAAGTACTTGACTGGCCTGCACAGAGCCCTGACCTCAACCCCATCAAACACCTTTGGGATGAATTGGAACGCCGACTGCGAGCCAGGCCTAATCGCTCAACATCAGTGCCTGACCTCATTAATGCTCTTGTGGCTGAATGGAAGCAAGTCCCCGCAGCAATGTTCCTTCCCAGAAGACTGAAAGCTGTTATAGCAGCGAAACGGGGACCAACACCATATTTAATGCCATGATTTTGGAATGAGATGTTCGATCAGCTTCGACGAGCAGGTGTCCACATACCTTTGGTCATGTAGTGTAGATTCTACAAGTATCTGGAATTCTATTGGTGGGATGTGACACCATTCTTCCTTGAAAAATTGCATGTTTTGTTGTTGGTGACGGACATCGCTGTCTCAGGCYACGCTCCATAATCTCCCACAAATGTTCTCTTTGGTTGAGATCTGGTGACTGAGACGGCCATGGCATATGGCTTACATCGTTTTCATGCTCATCAAACCATTCAGTGACCACTCGTGCCCTGTGGATGGGGGCATTGTCATCCTATTGGGGCATAGCCATGGTAGCCTAAATAATGGTCTGCACAGCATTTTTAGACATGACCCTAAGCATGATGGGATGCTAATTGCTTAATTAAGGAACCACACCTGTGTGGAAGCACCTTCTTTGTTTCTTGTTTCTCCAAGTGTTTCCATTGTTTTGGCAGCTACCTGTATGTGGCTGTAAAAGACATGTACAGTTTGTACATTACACCCATGTCATACAGTGTATTTACAGTCCTTCAGAAAGTATTCACACCCTTTGACTTTTTCCACATCTCGCTCATACAGCCTGAATTGTTTTTAGTTACTGGCCTACACACAGTACCGCATGTCAAAGTGGATTTTTCATATTTTTTTGTTGCCATTTTTACAAATAAATAAAAAGCTGATATGTCTTGAGTCAATAAGTATTCAACCCCTTTGCTATGGCAAGCCTAAATAAAAGTAAAACATTTGCTTAACTAGTCACTTAATAAGTTGCACTCTGTGTGCAATAATAGTGTTTAACATACTTTTTGAATAACTACCTCATCTCTGTAACCCACACATACAATTATCTGTAAGGGAGGTTTTCCAATGCCTTGCAAAGAAGGCCATCTATAGAGTACCACAGTATGAGTCATAATACCCATAAAGTCTAGCGGTCAAACAAGGAAATGGTTCCAATTGTTTTTCACCATTCATTTTTCCCGTAGAGTATTTTAGAAACACTTAAAATAAGGGTTGGGTTTCTTGTAGACTTACCCTGGCGTGACGTTTTGATAACTGTGTAAATCTCTCTATGCCAAGGTGTCTTGAAAAGGATCATGGAGAAATGTTGCACAATCCAGTTGTGGAAAGCTTTTTAGAGACTTTAATTATTATTCTTTTTTAACTAGGCAAGTCAGTTAAGAATAAATTCTTATTTACAATGACGGCCTACACCGGACAACACTGGGCCAATTGTGCGTCACCCTATGGGACTCTCAATCACGGCCGGTTGTGATTCAGCCTGGATTCGAACCAGGGTGTCTGTAGTGACGACTCTAGCGCTGAGATGCAGTGCATTAGACCGCTGCGCCACTCGGGAGCCAACTTACCCAGAAAAACTCAGCTGTAATCGCTGGCAAAGGTGCTTCTACAAAGTATTGACTCGGGGGTATGAATACTTATGGAAATGAGATATTTCTGTATTTAATTTTCAATAAATGTGTCATTATGGGGTATTGTGTGTAGATGGGTAAGATAAAATAATTATATACAGTCATGGCCAAATTTTTTGAGAATGACACATTAATTTCCACAAAGTTTGCTGCTTCAGTGTCTTTTTAGATATTTTTGTCAGATGTTACTATGGAATACTGAAGTATAATTACAAGCATTTCATAAGTGTCAAAGGCTTTTAMTGACAATTACATGAAGTTGATGCAAAGAGTCAATATTTGCAGTGTTGACCCTTCTTTTTCAAGACCTCTGCAATCCGCTCTGGCATGCTGTCAATTAACTTCTGGGCCACATCCTGACTGATGGCAGCCCATTCTTAATGCTTGGAGTTTGTCAGAATTTGTGGGGTTTTGTTTGTCCACCTGCCTCTTGAGGATTGACCGCAAGTTCTCAATGGGGGAACTTAAGGTCTGGGTAGTTAACTGGCCATGGACCCAAAATATCGATGTTTTGTTCCCGAGCCACTTAGTTATCACTTTTGACTTATGGCAAGTTGCTCCATCATGCTGGAAAAGGCATTGTTAGTCACCAAACTGTTCCTGGATGGTTGGGAGAAGATGCTCTCGGAGGATGTGTTGGTACCATTCTTTATTCATGGCTGTGTTCTTAGGCAAAATTGTGAGTGAGCCCACTCCCTTGGCTGAGAAGCAATCCCACACATGAATGGTCTCAGGATGCTTTACTGTTGGCATGACACAGGACTGATGGTAGCGCTCACCTTGTCTTCTCCGGACGAGCTTTTTTCCGGATGCCCCAAACAATCGAAATGGGGATTCATCAGAGAGAACAACTTTACCCCAGTCCTCAGCAGTCCAAACCCTGTACCTTTTGCAGAATATCAGTCTGTCCCTGATGTTTTTCCTGGAGAGAAGTGGCTTCTTTGCTGCCCTTCTTGACACCAGGCCTTCCTCCAAAAGTCTTCACCTCACTGTGCATGCAGATGCACTCACACCTGCCTGCTGCCATTGCTGAGCAAGCTCTCTACTGGTGGTGCCCCGATCTCGCAGCTAAATCAACTTCAGGAGACGGTCGCTTGCTGGACTTTCTTGGGCTCCCTGAAGCCTTCTTCACAACAATTGAACCGCTCTCCTTGAAGTTCTTGATGATCCGATAAATGGTTGATTTAGGTGCAATCTTACTGGCGGCAATATCCTTGCCTGTGAAGCCCTTTTTTTGTGCAAAGCAATGATGACGCCACGTGTTTCCTTGCAGTTAACCATGGTTGACAGAGGAAGAACAATGATTCCAAGCACCACCCTCCTTTTGAAGTCTGTTATTCGAACTCAATCAGCATGACCGAGTGATCTCCAGCCTTGTCCTCATCAACACTCACACCTGTGTTAACGAGAGAATCACTGACATGATGTCAGCTGGTCCTTTTGTGGCAGGGTTGAAATGCAGTGGAAATGTTTTTTGGGGATTCAGTTCATTTGCATGGCAAAGAGGGACTTTGCAATTCATCTGATCACTTTTCATAACATTCTGGAGTATATGCAAATTGCCATCATACAAACAGAGGCAGCAGACTTTGTGAAAATTAATATTTGTGTCATTCTCAAAACTTTTGGCCACAACTGTATACAGTACCAGTCAAGTTTAGACACCTAGTCATTAAAGTTTTTTATTTTCTTAATTTTTTTTACTGTTTTCTACGTAGTTTTGATGCCTTCACTATTATTCTACTATGAAATACCACATATGGAATCATGTAGTAACCAAACAAGTATTAAACAAATCAAAGTAGCCACCCTTTGCCTTGGTGACAGCTTTGCACACACTTGGRGTTCTCTCAACCAGCTTCACCTGGAATGCTTTTCCAACAGTCTTGAAGGAGTTCCCACATATGCTGAGCACTTGTTGGCTGCTTTTCCTTCACTCTACGGTCCAACTCATCCCAAACTATCTCAATTGAGTTAAGGTTGGGTGATTTTGGAGGCCAGGTCATCTGATGCATCACTCCATCACTCTCCTTCTTGGTCAAATAGACCTGGAGATGTGTTGGGTCATTGTCCTGTTGAAAACCAAATGATAYTCCCACTAAGCGCAAATCAGATGGGATGGTGTATCGCTGCAGAATGCTGTGGTAGCCATGCTGGTTAAATGTGCCTTGAATTCCAAATAAATAACTGACTGTGTCACCAGCAAAGCACCATCACACCTTCTACATGTTTCACAGTGGGAACCACACTTGCGGAGTTCATCCGTTCACCTATTCTGCGTCTAACAAAGACAAAAATCTCAAATTTGGACTCAAAGGACAGATTTCCACCGCTCTAACATTGCTCATGTTTCTTGGCCCAAGCAAGTCTTCTTCTTATTGATGTCCTTTAGTAGTGGTTTCTTTGCATTAATTCGACCATGAATATCTGATTCACGCAGTCTCAACAGTCGATGTTGAGAGGTCTGTTACTTGAACTCTGAAGCATTTATTTGGGCTTCTATTTCTAAGACGGGTAACTCTAATGAACTTATCCTCTGCAGCAGAGGTAACTCTGGGTCTTCCTTTCCTGTGGTGGTCCTCATGAGAACCAGTTTCATAATAGCACTTGAAGGTTTTTGCGACTGCACTTGAAGGAATTTTCAAAGCTCTTGAAATTGTCGATATTGACTGACCTTCATGTCTAAAAAATAATGATGGGCTGTCATTTTTCTTTTCTTATTTAAGCTGTTCTTGCCATAATATGGACTTGGTCTTTCACCAAATAGTCCTATCTTCTGTATACCACCCCTACCTTGTCACATCACAACTGATTGTCTAAAACGCATTAAGAAGGAAAGAAATTCCACAAATTAACTTTTAACAAGGCACACCTGTTAATTGAAATGTGTTCCAGGTGACTACCTCATGAAGCTGGTTGAGAGAATGCCAAGTGTGCAAAGCTGTCATCAAGGCAAAGGGTGGCTATTTTGAAGAACCTAAAATCGATTCTGATTTGTTTAACACTTTTTTTGGTTACTACATGATTCCATGTCTTATTTCATAGTTTTGATGTCTTCACTATTATTCTACAATGTTGAAAATAGTACAAATAAAAACCCTTGAATGAGTATGTGTGTCAAATTTGACTGTGTGTTATTTAATCCATGTTGAATTCAGGCTGTAACTCAACAAAATGTGAAATAAGTCAAATGGTATGAATACTTTCTGAAGTCACTGTATTATACTGAGTGTGTAATGTACAGTGTTTATTTTGTATACAGCAGTACTTGTGTCTAAGAGTTTCCCCCCCTATCTTCCTCCTCAGGCACCATTGGATTCTTTGCCTGCTTCTGGTTTGTAAATAAAATCTACAGTGTGGTGAAGGTGGACTAACGGAATGAGGGCCGGACTCCCTGCTCTCCCAGTGCAGCGCTTTCACAGTGACCGCTTTGAGGAAAGGAAGCCCTTTGAATGACTTGAAAACATCACGTGTCTCAGAAGATCTAGAGAGGTGAAGCCCTCAAACTTGATATGTTGCGTTCGTAATTATTTTTGGCTTATACCGTCTAAGATTAATTGACATTTTGATTTGACTTGCACCTTGATCTACGAGGTGAGTTCCAAAGATCTAAGTTAGCGGGTGACTGGTTAGGGGAGGGTGGTGAAGGATTCTCCAAAATGATTTCCCCCCCCATTTCTAATGTTAAAAAAAAATAAGTACTTTATTTTGCTTTTATATTCTCAGAAACCTAAACTTATATTTTTATTTTTCACCAACTCTGCTGTATTCAGAAGATATGTGTTGATACTTAAAGAATGTCACCTATATGGATCTGTCCTTTACAACATTTATTTTTTGTTTATGTTTTGGTTGTTTTTATATTTGTTTGGTGAGGTGAAGACGCTGTAGAATCCTAACCATTTAATGACCTGTACTATCGTTTTACAGTAATAGATACGGTATAAATATCTACAACTGACTCTGCCATGAAGAAATCTGTTTGTTATTTTTATGGCTATATTTTGGTTGATATGAAAATAAGAATATGTAGTTAGAAACACATCTTTATCGTAAATGGATTTGCTATAACAGTGGAAATGTAAGCCAAAGCTTATGACTCATTATGTTTTTGGGGGGGTTGTAATGTCTCACACAGCACAGGAGAATACAACTTGGTGGATGATGATGATACAGTATACCACATTTAGATGTTTATTTCTTATTCGGTAACTTACTGTAACTAGATGCGTAAAATCTCTATTCTCTCAGATGGACATTTTTCCCACCTTTTTAAAGGGGCAAACTGGGATTGGTACATCCATTTTATTTATTTTGTTTAATAATTTTGTTCAATCATATACAGCTGTTGATTTATTGAAGAATAATGCCCAGCTGTTTACCAAAATAAGTGGCGGTGTGACCGCTTTTGTTTTTCAAATCTTGGATTGCCCCCTTTTTTTAAAGGCAAAGCATCAATCTCACTGCCGCTCCATGGAAGGAGTTCTGATCAGCGTTGTTTAAACTCACGCTTGATTAATTTTTATAAATTAACTGTACACAAGCATCCTCAGACCATGTTTAGGGGGGGAAAATATATAGAAATCTTCACAAATGTCTAGTTTTTAAAGAAGTACTGCATATAAAACATTCTGTTATTTACTTTAGTGTCACTATTTTACATGTTCAACGGGAAACATATCACACAATACTTTACAATGGTGTTGGCGATGATTGCCATCCTTTTGATGTTTGATTGTCAACTAGCACTCCAGGTCAATTACCTTTTAAACAAAATGTCTGAAAATTGAGATTCTCAGCACTCAAGTCTATATCACTCATACTTAACACACTTCAGGCTCTCAACAACATGCATACAGATCACACTTACTGAAGGACTTCCACTCAACAGAGATTAACCACTGCTGAAACTACTATATCGGCACCATGTTTGTTTGTTAGCCAACAATTCTGTGATGAGGTCTCAGATGAACTTGCTTTAGATTGAAAACTTGCACTTGAAGTACTTAAAAAAAAAAAAAAAAATAGTATTGGTTCCTTAAGACCAGGGGCAGAGGCGGCTCTTTCTACATGTACAGTCAGGTCCATAATTACTTGCACCCTTGATAAAGGGGGAGGGGGGAAGACTATGAAATAAGTAATACATTAATACATATTGTATGCTAAAACAATTGGGAAATTATTTTATACTAATAGAATTACCAAAATGATTGGAACTCCTGTTTTCAATAAGTCAGCACCCTCCCCTTGCGAGGATAATAACTTTTTTCTCAAATGTTCTATGAGATTGAAGGACACGTTGGGAGGGATCTTAGACCATTCTTCCATACAGAATCTTTCCAGATCCTCCATATCCTTACATCTGCTCTTATGGGCTGTCCTATTCAATTCAAACCACAGGTTTTCAATGGGGTTCAAGTACGGGTACCGAGATGGCCATTGCAAAATGTTGATTTTTGTGGTCAGTTAACCATTTTATTTGTAGGTTTTGATTACTGATTGGGGTTATTGTTTTGCTGGAAGATCCACTTGCAGTCAAGTGTCCTGGTACTTGGTCAAGTTCATGATGCCGTTAACCTTAAGGGCCCRAGGACCAGTGGAAGTAAAATAGCGCCATAACATCAAAGATCCACCACCATATTTTACCCAAGGTATGAGCTACTTTTCTGCATATACTTCTGTTTTTCAACATCAAACCCACCACTGGTGTGGGTAACCAGAGCTCTATTTTCATGTCATCTGGGCAAAGCAACGGTTCCAATCCAAGTGCCAATGTCGTTTATCAAACTCCAGGCGGCCCTTTATCAAGGGTGCCAATAATTATTTTTGGGTCTGACAACATTCATTCCATGGCTTTGAGGAATACATTTCCGAATCAGTATGTGCACATTTGTATTTACAGAGCATCCGGAAAGGATTCAGGCCCCTTGACCTTTTCCACATTTTGTTACGTTACAGCCTTCTTCTAAAATGTATTTAAATTGGTTTTTTCTCAGCAATCTACACGCAATACCCCATAATGAGAAAGTAAAAACAGGTTTTTAGAATTTTTTGGAAATGTATAAAACATAAACTGATCACATTTACACAAGTAATCACAGCCTTTACTTTGTTGAAGCAGCTTTGGCAGTGATTACAGCCTTGAGTCTTGGGTATGACGCTACAAGCTTGGCACACCTGTATTTGGGGAGTTTCTCCCATTTTTCTCAGCAGATCCTCTCAAGCTCTGTCAGGTTGGATGGGGAATGTCGCTGCACAGCTATTTTCAGGTCTCTCCAGAGACGTTTGATCGGGTTCAAGTCCGGGCTCTGGCTGGGCCACTCAAGGACATTCAGAGACTTGTCCCGAAGTTACTCCTGCGTTGTCTTGGCTGTGTGCTTAGGGTCATTGTCCTGTTGGAAGGTGAACCTTCGTCCCAGTCTGAGGTCCTGAGCGCTCTGGAGCAGGATTTCATCAAGGATCTCTCTGTACGTTGATCTGTTCATCTTTCCCTTGATCCTGACTAGTCTCCCAGTCCATGCTGCTGAAAAACCGTGCTTCACCGTAGGGATGGTGGCAGGTTTCCTCCAGACGTGGCTCTTGGCATTCAAGCAAAATATTTCAATTTTGGTTTCATCAGGCCAGAGAATCTTGTTTCTCTTGGTCTGAGAGTCTTTGGGTGCATTTTGGCAAACTCCAAGTGGGCTGTCATGTGCCTTTTACTGAGGAGTGGCTTCCGTCTGGCCACTCTACCATAAAGGCCTGATTGGTGGAGTGCCGCAGAGATGGTTGTCCTTCTGGAAGGTTCTCCCATCTCCACAGAGGAACTCTGGAGCTCTGTCAGAGTGACCATCGGATTCTTGGTCACCTCCCTGGCCAAGGCCCTTCTCCCCTGATTGCTCAGTTTGGCCGGGCGGCCAGCTCTAAGAAGAGTCTTGGTGGTTCCAAACTTCTTCCATTTAAGAATGATGGAGGCCACTGTGTTCTTGGGGACCTTCAATGCTGCAGACATTTTTTGGTACCCTTCCCCAGATCTGTGCCTCGACACAATTCTGTCTCGGAGCTCTACGGACAGTTCCTTCGACCTCATGGCTCAGTTTATGCTCTGACAGGCACTGTCAACTGTGGGACCTTATATAGACAGATGTGTACCTTTCTAAATCATGTCCAATCAATTGAATTTATCACAGGTGGACTCCAAACAAGTTGTAGAAACATCTCAAGGATGATCAATGGAAACAGGATGCACCATAGCTCAATTTCGAGTCTCATAGCAAAGGGTCTGAATAGTTATGTAAATAATAACCTGTTTTTGCTTTGTCATTTTTGGGCATTGTGTGTAGATTGATGAGGGAAAAAACATTTAATCCTTTTCAGAATAAGGCTGTAAGGAAACKAAATGTGGAAAAAGTCAAGGGGTCTGAATACTTTCCCAATGCACTGTATGTACACTTGCTATATTGAAAGTTTGAGAACATCAGTATTTTCAGAGGTCTAAACATGAATCTAGCTATAGTACTGGGTTTACAGTACTCTGTAACCTGTTTCATATCGACTAATAGTCTGACCTCCTATGCTCTGATAAAGTGCAAAGATAAAGTAACACCAATACTTATATGGTATACTAATACTATCTACGCTTTACAGAAGCGGCTACGTGAGCGGATGTGGTCAGTGGAGKCCTACCAAGAAGCATTTCCACGTTCAGGTAACGGGGGTTTGMGAGAGGTCTCAGCCTCCTTTTGAAACTCAGAGATGAGAGGGCCAAACTGGCTAAGGCAAACATGAACAGTGTAGCTTTCAGAAGGCTTGGTAGAGCCATCCACTTGGTAGTGGAGGGGAACAGTCAATGAGACACTGCACAGCTCACTGACGAGGTGCTTTGAAAGGGAACCAGACGYTTCAGCCGCTCAATAGGCTTTACGGACAGGCATGGACACTCCACAGTCCCCATAACACCCTGAATTAATTGGCTGCACTGGCAGGCTGCTTAGACTGACTGAATCATGGGGCAGAGATACATGGGGGATATTAGTTAGATGAGATGCTGTTTGGGAAAGGCAGCAAGATTCTGGTGCTAAAGTAGTGATCTAGACTAATGAATCAGTGGTCATGTTGATCCCACTCAGCCATCTCTTCCTTGACATCACGTGTTATACACTATGGGGAGGGTGAGTGGTAATGGTTAATACATTATAATCATGCTCTCCACAGAAGATAAACAGAAGCTGTCACCAAGGGGAAATTGTGTCCTGTAGCAACATTTGCAACACTCAAATCAAATACATTTGTGGCATGTTATTTCAAGTTGATATGAAATGTGATCTATTTCGTGGCAATTTGACAGATTCCCTCTAGAAACACTCCCCCTTCCCTTTATATTTCTCAATGGCTAATGTTATATAAAAACATAAGTTTGAATGCACAAAATGAGCAATAAATACACTTTGGTGACCCTGTCTAGTGCTCTCGTAGACATAACAGTAGGTACGCGTTTTTCAATGCCGCGTCAACCATGACCTAACAATAGGAGAACCAACAATGGCTTTTCAAGGAAAATACTGCAACTCAGGTTGCAATTATTTTCCTGGAACCATGTCTATGACAAGTAAGCATTACTAGGTCAATCTAGCCATCAAAAATAKAACAACCCCGAATCACAACAAACAGACAATGTCAGAATGGATAACCCTGTAGACTAGAAGGCAGATCTGCTCAAGTTTAACCATGCTGAATAACCATGATGTCTTCGTTGGAGGTGAAAACAGCCACATGAGAGACAAGTCAACCCATCTCCCAGGCTGTTTCTCTGTAGACTGTTCTACTTGGTAGTGGTGTGGACAGTCAGCTCTCTCTCAGAGCTCAGGCTGGTGGTCTCTTTGCGGGTGTCCCTGGACCTCCTATCCATGGTGGGGGAGGAGGAGGTAGCCTCTGTGGTGGTGCCCTCCTCCCAGGTGCGGAGGGGGCAGACGCGGGCGGCCAGACTGGGCAGGTTGGGGTGCGTGGAGCGTCCGTCGGTCACGGTGAAGCAGCTGTCCTGGGCGGAGTTGTGGCAGGGACGGCCCTGCCTGCAGAGCGGACCACACAGCAGGGCCAGGAACTCCTTCCTCACGCTGCGGTGCATGTAGCCGTAGATGTAGGGGTGGAGGCAGCACTGGAAGAAGAAGAGCACCAGGGCTAGGGAGGCCAGCCATGGAGGCACAGCAGCACTGGAGCGAATGGAGACCGTGTTGAGAACACTGTAAGGTCCCATGCTCAGGATGTACGAGGCCATGATGACGAACACCACCCGGGCTGCCTTGCAGTGGTAGTGGAAACGTCTGTGCCTGCCCCGGATGGGGTACCCCCCGGCTGAGAAGGAGTCCAGGGGTGGGGGTGCCTGTTGGGGTGGGCGCTGGGGGCTGCCGGGGCAGGGGGCCTGGGTATCCGGAGGCAGGTTGGGATGGGACTTAGACTGGGTCTGGATGGGGTGCACAAGGGCGTTCTGCCTCCTAGCTGCCCTGAATACCATCCAGTAACAGCCCAGCATGATGAGCACCGGCAGCCAGAAGGAGCAGGTGGCAACCAGGACTGAGTAGGACAGGCTGGAGGACCACACCACAGAACACACGTTATGCCTGCGGTCAAAGTCTATGGCCCCCCAGCCGTAGAGGGGCGGCGTGCTCTGGAGCAGACTCAACACCCAGGTGCAGGCAATGAGGTTGGTGCCCAGATGAGGGGTCATGCGGGTGGGGTAGGACAGCGGGTGGATGATGGCCAGATAACGGTCCACCGACACCACGATGATGGTGTTCACCCCGGCGAAGGCAAACAGGTGCATGAGCACTATCAGGGCCTGGCAGAAGCGGGCATCCAGGGGCCACACACCAGGCACGGTGGCAGCGATGGCGAAGGGCATGACCAGCACGGTCTGGAGCAGGTCTGCCAGGAGGAGGTTGAGCACGAAGCGGTTGGCCACGTGGAGGAGCTGAGGCTTCCTCTGGAACACTAACAACACCACCACATTACCAAACAGAGACACACACACGATGGCTGAGATCAGCACCATCTTCACCACGCTGTTGGCCACCGACGGCCAGTCTGTGGGGCCAGGAGGACCAGAGGAACCAGGGTCCCAAGGCACGGTGCTGGAGTTACTGCTCACACCAGGCGCCTCAGAGGTGGACATGCTGGAGTTGGCAGGGTGGGGGAGACAGCATGCGTGACTGTAGCTCTCACAGCCTTCACCGTTTCCACCCGATGTCTCACAGGTCCTTTTTTCTGTCAGTCGGTTTTCTTCTTGAAGGAGAGGATGAGAGAAGACAAAAGCACAAGCTTGAACGGTGGTTTGTCTGCTTTCAAAAAGCATGTACTCTCTAATTCTAGAGGACTACATTGTTGAGGCTGATTAATTTCACTATGAATTCATTCATTTACATTTTTTAAAATATTTTTTTTACTACGACTTATAGTATAAAATAATATAATTTCCCAATTTTTTGGAGCATACAATATAGCTAAGTATTTGAATAATTTATTTTATACATTCCTTATTGCTCATCTTTATCAAGTGTTTCAATCATTTCAGACCCCACTGTAGCTGCAAAACCATTGCATACATGGTATACCTATGGCAATGTCTCTCTGTAACAGCTGCATTAGACCAGTTAAGAGAGCACGAGTGTCTGTGCATTTCATTATCTATCAACAGAAAACTGTGCAAATTTGAACCCCAATCGCCAAACACATTCTCACAAAATTAACGACAGTATTATTCCTTGATACCCCACTTCCATTGCAAATAAACATACAGTATTTTACATAGGCGACTTGAAATTGAGAAGGAAAAGGATTCAAACAACCCCTTCCAAAATGCCATAGTTCATCCTTGCTCACTGATGCTCCCAATCAATGCATTTTGTACAATCTACTCTTCACTGTTGCCAAAACAGCAACAAATGTATCAATGAGAATAAACGTTTTACCTTGAAATGGCCATCTTTCCTTTGTTTGGGGGCGGGTTCGGTCGAGATGCTGAAGGCTGCGGTGTTTTGGTCGGGGATGATGCTCCGTTCTCCTCAGCACCAGAGCGCTGGTTCCCACATTGATACCGTTCGATTGTCATCGCTTCGCCGCGCTCCCATTTTAGGCAAGGCTGTATCGTCAATGGCAGCAGCCCCCCCGCCCCCCCCACGGCTCAAGCGGCATACGCTTCTTGTCATCACTCAGTGGGGCAGATTATTTGGACAAGAATAATCTCCACTGCCCTTTACCGTTTATTTTCATGACAAATCAAGCATTCCTTATGTAACGGACTATGAAATACTGGTTTGTCATAAAACGGACGACACCTGCGCTGTGAGAGCTGCTCATCTGCAATCAGCAACATTTATTAGCCAATTTTTCTCTTTGTTCAAAATGCAAAGACTTTTGGTTACACTGTGGGCTATATTTGAATGCTACAAGACCCCCCCCCCCCCAAGAGCACCAACATTCATAATGCAATCCTGATTTAGATCAACGTATCAAACAGTTTTTTCCCCCGGTGTTGTAGTTCAGTGTTTCATTGAGCGTTATACTCGAAATGTAAATTTCCTGTGACCAAAAATTACGAAAGTAATTTAATTAAACGAAAATAACTTTCTGGAATAAAGGGCTACTAAACCTGCACCCCTCTGGAATATCCACAGGTGCATCTTGCATAGATCAGCTTCAATATTGCAGATAGAACGCAAAATCTATCAAACTAATTGTTTGCATAATTTCTAATCTCCCACTTTTTTMTATTTTTTTTATTTCCCAACCCTACCACCCCTCCCCTGATTGGAGCAACCTAACGGAAAACAACACTTCTTCTACTGCTAAGTACCCTCAGATGTCCATCTTTCCCGGTACACTACCATTTAACTATTTCCTTTTGTAATACATCCTTCTATTTTACTGTGATGTCTTATGAGGGTCGTGAACCTCTCTATTTGTACCATTTCTACAGAGATTGCCCTTAAAATAAATGCTTTACCTAACGGTATAATCATATTTTCTCATTGATTGATGGTGGTTTTTCAGATCTTCTAACAGTACTCTTTGTAGGTCCAACAGAACACAGACATAACTTAACAACCGCTCCTGGACCTGACTCCATAAACGTGCCACGGAAGGACATCACCAAAAGAGATCTATCGATTCCGTTTCCTCGTGGCAGAGTCTGCACAGGGCTGACTATTCAATGCCCCACGTATTCAGCATTCTTTTTGTGGCCAGAATTTTATATTGAAAATAATGGATTGATGCTCAATTGTTGTTTTGCATTTCAGTTCATAAACCTTGCATCTATGTTGAATCATTGTCAAATTTGATAGTAAAATTCTAAAGCTATWTACAATGCATTCGGGAAAGTATTCAGACCCCTTCCTTTTTTACACATTTTGTTATGTTACAGCCTTCTTCTAAAATTGACTACATTAAATTGATGAGGAATTAATCTACACACAATACCCCATAATGACAAAGCGYWAACAGGTTTTTAGAAATGTTTTGGTGGTGACGAAGAACCCGATGGTCACTCTGACAGAGTTTCAGAGTTCCTTCTCCATCTCCTTCTCCACAACCAGCACTCCGCCAATCAGGCCAGACAGAAGCTCTCCTCAGTAAAAAGCACGACAGCCCGCTTGGAGCACCTAAAGGACTCTCAGACCATGAGAAACAAGATTCCCTCATCTGARGAAACCAAGATTGAACTCTTTGGCCTGAATGACTAGCGTAACATCTGYAGGAAACCTGGCACCATCCCTACAGTGAAGCATGGTGGTGGCAGCATCATGCTGTGGGGATGTTTTTCAGTGGCAGGGACTGGGAGACTAGTCAGGATCGAGGAAAGATGAACGGAGCAAAGTACAGAGAGACCCTTGATGAAAACCTGCTCCAGAGCGCTCAGGATCTCAGCGACCTTAAGTACACAGCCAAGACAACGCAGGAGTGGCTTCGGGACAAGTCTCTGAATGTCCTTGAGTGGCCCAGCCAGAACCCGAACTTGAACCTGATCGAACATCGGGTTCGATATGCCATCCCATCTGGTTTGCGCTTAGTGGGAATATCATTTGTTTTTTTACAGGACAATGACCCAACACACATATTTTTGGCTGTGTGTTTAGGGCCTTTGTCCTGGAAAGACCTGAAAATAGCTATGCAGTGACGCTCCCCATCCAACCTGACAGAGCTTGACAGGATCTGCAGAGAAGAATGGGAGGAACTCCCAAATGCAGGTGTGCCAAGCTTGTAGCCTGATACCCAAGAAGACTCAAGGCTGTAATTGCTGCCAAATGTGCTTCAAAGTACTGCGTACTTATGTAAATGGGATATTTCATTTTTTTGAATGTATTTATATATTAGCAGAAATTTCAAAAAATCTGATTTTGCTTTGTCATTATGGGGTATTGTGTATAGATTAATGATCGGGGTTGGGACAATTTAATCAATTTTAGAATAAGGCTGTAATGTAACAAAATGTGGAAAAAGTCAAGGGGTCTGAATACTTTCCGAATGCACTGTAGCTAGTTGCATGTGTACTATCCCAGTTTGTTGTATTGAATCTCCAATAATCTCAATGGTCTAAGTGTTTGAATAATCCAATCAGACGGTTTAATTAAGTGGGGATCTTAAGGTCTGGGATGTAAACAACATAGAATGTCAGGAGATGGTGTAACAACAGGCTAGGAGGGGGCAGGACACAACCTAGTGACCTCTCTTCATCTATGTTATATAAGGCCAAGAGGTTTACCTGATCTGTCCAGGTTATAGGGTCTGGYTGTGTTTCTTGGTCAGGTCATGTGATCAGGAAATACAGTACCAGTCAAAAGTTTGGACACCTACTCATTCATAAATGTGAAGACTTACAGAAAACGTTTGACCTCTCATTGCCAACAAAGGGTATATAACAAAGTATTGAGATAAACTTTTGTTATTGACCAAATACTTATTTTCCACCATAATTTGCWAATAAATTCATTAAAAATCCTACAATGTGATTTTCTGGATTTTTTTTCTTCTCTTCTTCTCATTTTGTCTGTCATAGTTGAAGTGTACCTATGATGAAAATTACAGGCCTCTCTCATCTTTTTAAGTGGGAGAACTTGCACAATTGGTGGCTGACTAAATACTTTTTTGCCCCACTGTATGCTGAGCACTTGTTGGCTGCTTTTCCTTCACCCTGCGGTTCAACTCATCCCAAACCATATCAATTGGGTGATTGTGGAGACCAGGTCATCTGATGCATCACTCCATCACTCTCCTTCTTGGTCAAATATCTCTTACACAGTCTGGAGGTTTGTTTTGGGTCATTGTCCTGTTGAAAACCAAATGATAGTCCCACTAAGCACAAACCAGATGGGATGGCGTATCGCTGTAGAATGCTGTGGTAGCCATGCTGGTTAAGTGTGCCTTGAATTCTAAATAAGTCACAGACAGTGTCACCAGCAAAGCACCCCCACACAACCACACCACCTCCTCCATGATTCACGGTGGGAACCACACATGCAGAGATAATCCATTCACCTACTCTGCGTCTCACAAAGACACGGCGGTTGGAACCAAAAATCTCAGATTTGGACTCATCAGACCAAAGGACAGATTTCCACCGGTCTAATGTCCATTGCTCATGTTTCGATGGCCCAAGCAAGTCTCTTATTATTATTATTGGTGTCCGTCCTTTAGTAGTGGTTTCTTTGCAGCAATTCGACCATGAAGGCCTGATTCAAGCAGTCTCCTCTGAACAGTTGATATTGAGATGTGTCTGTTACTTGAACTCTGTGAAGCATTTATTTGGGCTGCAATTTCTGAAGCTGGTAACTCTAATGAGCTTATCCTCTACAGCAGAGGTAACTCTGGGTCTTCCTTTCCTGTGGCGTTCCTCATGAGAACCAGTTTCATCATAGTGCTTGATGGTTTTTGCGACTACACTTGAAGAAACTTTCAAAGTTCTTGAAATGTTCCGTATTGACTGACCTTCATGTCTTAAAGTAATGCTGGACTGTCGTTTCTCTTTGCTCATTTGAGCTGTTCTTGCCATAATTTGGACTTGGTCTTTTACCAAATAGGGCTATCTTCTGTATACCACCCCTACCTTGTCACAACACAATGATTGGCTCAAACACATTAAGAAGAAAATAAATTCCACAAATGAACTTTTAACAAGGCACACCTGTTAAGTGAAATGAATTCTCATGAAGCTTGTTGAGAGAAAGCGCAAGAGTGTGCAAAGCTGTCAAGGCAAAGGGTGGCTACTTTGAAGAATCTCAAATGTATATATATCTTGATTTGTTTAACATGTTTTGGTTACTACATGACTCCATATGTGTTATTTCATAGTTTTGGCGTCTTCACTATTATTCTACAATGTAGAAAATAGTAAAAATAAAGAAAAATCCTTGAAATGAGTAGGTGTCCAAACRTTRGACTGGTACTTTATGGAAAAACATATGGAATAATTCATAAATTGACCAATTGACTTGCAGAAACAGAAATAGGTTTGTGTTGACTTGAAACAATCCTAGGTTGAATGTGTTAATTACATTATCATCTGAAAGTCTTCGCAGTTGATAGCGCGGAGAAACAAAAGCTGCTAAGATCCTCTGCCCAATCCAATTAAACTGTAGCCTCCTCAGCAACATCCTACTCCACATCTGTAACTAACGAGCGCTCTTGTTACCAGTCTGCAGAATCTAAGGTGTCAAAAAGTCCTTTGAAGTGCTGAGTAAGCACRCCCTGTTCGATTTGACTGCATATTAAATGCTGGTGGCCATAGGAAGAAGTTTCTCTTCTTCCTCCTCATGGCCCCTGGTTTCAAGGGAGCCCTGCGGGGCCTCCAGCCTGCAGTGGCCTGTGGGATTACACCCTGGTCCTGTGGCTGTCAGGGACACCCTCAGGAGCCAGACACACACTAGGTAGGAAGGGCCCCCTTCTCCCTGGAGCCCCCCAACCCCTACTCAGTTGTGGGGCCCCTAAGATTATTTCTCTCTCACACACAGGCTGTTAACTAGTGCTCATTATAACCTTTGGCAGTGAGGAAGCGGTTCAAAGGAGAAAGTCACAGTATTGCAAAATAACCTTGAAGAGGGAACCARAGTGAGAGGAGATGAATCATATATTTATTCCCCAACATGCATACTGTTGATCTGAAGAACTAATGTTCCCATTGATCAGCCATCAAATCAAGATGTCATGTGAACCGGTCTGATGAGGTAGAGCTGTATTAGGGAGCGGGACTGCATTGTGGGTTGGGCACTCATGATACTTCAGACCAGGCTCAGCTGCTACTGCATTTGGTGGTGTAAAGAACAAATAGGTGCGTGAATAAAACATGTATCCACCTCTCCTGTATGTGTGGAGTGGATCAAGGACTCTGTTTGGTCACAGAGCCCATCCCCCCTGTCAGATGAAGACTGAGTCATCAAAGGTTCTGTGTAGTAATGACTTGTCAAACATTACAACCATGTGAGTGGGTAGTATGTGAGGAAATCTCTTATTACAGTTGGAAAGAAGGAACAGGTTTTGAGGTCACCATTCATTTAGTGATACTACTGGTTTTGAACCGTCATAACAGAGTGGGTTTATACCGCCATCTAGTGCTGAGATTGATACATTTCATCAGTTTTTGGTATTTATTAGGATCCCAATTAGCCGCTGCAAAAGCATCAGCTACTCTTCCTGGTGTCCACATGAAACATGACATAATACATAGTACAGAACATTATTAGTCAAGGACTGAACTACATACATTTAAAACGTCACACATAGCCTACATATCAGTATATACACACAATATATTTGTCTAATTAAGCAATAAGGCCCGAGTGGGTATGGTATATGGCCAATATACCACGGCTAAGGACTATTGATAAGCGCGATGCAACGCGGAGTGCCTGGCCACAGCCCTTAGCCGTGGCAATATACCACAAACCCCAGAGGTGTCTTATTGCTATTATAAACTGGTTACCAATGTAATTAGAGCAGTAAAAATACATGTTTTGTCATACCCGTGGTATACGGTCAGATGTACCACGGCTGTCAGCCAATCAGCATTCAGGGCTCGAACCACCCAGTTTATAATACATAATACACTGCAAATTCCAATACAAGATATATAAAATGGCTGTGTCTCTTCACAGTCCCCTTTGTGCAGTAAGGTGTTCTTTTATCAGTGTTTTAAAATCTGGTTTTATTGCTAGCTTGTGTTACCTGGGGTCCACAAAGAGTTCCATTTAGTCATGGCTCTAATTAATACATGTGTTTTCCAGCCTCTGTTCTGGACCTGGGGACTGTGAAGAGACCTCTGGTTGCATGTCTTGTGTTGTACCGATGAGTGTCCAAACTGTGTGCCAACTGTTTAAACAGACAGTTCGGTACCTTCAACACATCAATACCTCGAGTTGGGGGGGCTTGGAGGGGCCTCACTGATTCAAAGTTATAGTAATTGTTTCACCATACATCACTACATTCGTCTTAATTCAGTGGATTAATGCAAATAATTACCAAAATCTAAAGATTTCATATAACCATGAATATTAACTTAGCACTAAACTATATAATAGTAGTGAAGTGTGTGACAATGTTACACAACACCTCAGCCCACACATCATTCTGTTTCTAAACCATTGATATCCATATCATCATGATTAGCATTCTCTTCATGTTGCCAATCCACATGCTTAATACATCAAACTACATGACCGTACTCAACAATTGGGTCAAATCTAACGCTGCGCTGTCTCATCATAAATGTATTAGGCATATTAAGAATGATATCTAGTATACATATAGCTTAGAGAGCTCTTTGATGTACATGCATATAACATATATGCAAAGTTACATCTTACATTGACAATTCATTAGGACAACTAGAAATATAAAATATAATTACGAAAAGCAATTCAGACTCACTGCTCTTGTAACTAAGCCAAACAGCAAATTAAAAAGTATGGTACGAAAAAGTTACAACCAAGTCCCTTCCCATACATGTTAAGGTAGGTAAAGTCCCTTCCCATCCATTTTAAGGTAGGTAAAGTCCCCTCCCATCCATTTTAAGGTAGGTAAAGTCCCTTCCCATCCATTTTAAGGTAGGTAAAGTCCCCTTCCCATCCATTTTAAGGTAGGTAAAGTCCCTTCCCATACATGTTAAGGTAGGTAAAGTCCCCTCCCATCCATTTTAAGGCAGGTAAGTCCCTTCCCATACATGTTAAGGGAGGCAAAGTCCCCTCCCATCCATTTTAAGGTAAGTAAAGTCCCCTCCCATCCATTTTTAAGGTAGGTAAGTCCCTTCCCATACATGTTAAGGCAGGTAAGTCTCTTCCCATCCATTTTAAGGTAGGTAGAGTCCCCTCCCCATCCATTTTAAGGTAGGTAAAGTTCCTTCCCATCCATTTTAAGGTAGGTAGAGTCCCCTCCCATCCATTTTAAGGTAGGTAAAGTTCCTCTCACATTTTAAGGCAGGTAAAGTCCCCTCCCATCCATTTAAAGGTAGGTAAAGTCCTTTCCCATACATGTTAAGGTAGGTAATCCCCTCCCATCCATTTTAAGGTAGGTAAAGTCCTTTCATATACATTTTAAGGTAGGCAAAGTGCAAAGGTGCTTTATTCATCTTGGAAGATTCCATTAACTTCTGTTTTGTCGGTGGTCAGACACACACACCAACACACACCACACACACACACACACACACACACAACACACACACACACACACACCACACACACACACACACACACACACACACACACACACACACACACACACACACACACACACATACTGTAAGGAATTTCCAGGTGAACAAAAAGGAGAGCAGTCGTTGGTAAAGTCAAACAAACATCCATCCAGTTTATTACAAATCTTACTGGTCCTTTCTGAGCACTCCTTTAAATCCTAATCAACTGTTCAGTAAACACCAACCTCTTGGAGACAGCCCCTTTAAATCCTAATCAGACAGCACCAACTGTTCAGTAAACACCAGCATCTTGGAGACAGTCCTTTATATCCTAATCAGACAGCACCAACTGTTCTGTAAACACCAGCATCTTGGAGACAGGCCCTTTATATCCTAATCAGACAGCACCAACTGTTCTGTAAACACCAGCCTCTTGGAGACAGGCCCTTTAAATCCTAATCAGGCAGCACCAACTGTTCTGTAAACACCAGCCTCTTGGAGACAGGCCCTTTAAATCCTAATCAGACAGTACGAACTGTTCTGTAACACCAACCTCTTGGAGACAGGCCCTTTAAATCCTAATCAGACAGCACAACTGTTCAGTAAACAACAGCATCTTGGAGACAGGCCCTTTATGTCCTAATCAGACAGCACCAAACTGTTCAGTAAATACCAGGATCTTGGAGACAGGCCCTTTATATCCTAATCAGACAGCACCAACTGTTCAGTAAACAACAGCATCTTGGAGACAAGCCTTCTAAATCCTAATCAGACAGCACCAACTGTTCAGTAAACACCAGCATCTTGGAGACAGGCCCTTTATATCATAATCAGACAGCACCAACTGTTCAGTAAACACCGGCATCTTGGAGACAGGCCCTTTAAATCCTTATCAGACGCACCAACTGTTCAGTAAACACCGCATCTTGGAGACAGGCCCTTTCAATCCTAATCAGACAGCACCAACTGTTCAGTAAACAACAGCATCTTGGAGACAGCCCTTTAAATCCTAATCAGACAGAACCAACTGTTCAGTAAACAACAGCATCTTGGAGACAGGCCCTTTATATCCTAATAAGACAGTACCAACTGTTCAGTAAACACCAACCTCTTGGAGACAGGCCCTTTATATCCTAATAGGCAGCACCAACTGTTCAGTAAACACCACCTCTTGGAGACAGGCCCTTTTATATCCTAATCAGACAGCACCAACTGTTCAGTAAACACCAGCCTCTTGGAGACAGGCCTTTAAATCCTAATCAGACAGTACGAACTGTTCTGTGAACACCAACTCTTAGAGACAGGCCCTTTAATCCAAATCAGACAGCACCAACTGTTCAGTAAACACCAGCCTCTTGGAGACAGGCCCTTTATATCCTAATCAGACAGCACCAACTGTTCAGTAAACACCAGCATCTTGGAGACAGGCCCTTTAAATCCTAATCAGACAGCACCAACTGTTCAGTAAACAACAGCATCTTGGAGACAAGCCCTCTAAATCCTAATCAGACAGCACCAACTGTTCAGTAAACACCAGCATCATGGAGACAGGCCCTTTATCTTAATAAGACAGTACCAACTGTCAGTAAACACCAGCATCTTGGAGACAGGCCCTTTAAATCCTTATCAGACAGCACCAACTGTTCAGTAACCACCCGCATCTTGGAGACAGGCCCTTTCAATCCTAATCAGACAGCACCAACTGTTCAGTAAACACAGCCTCTTGGAGACAGGCCCTTTAAATCCTAATCAGACAGCACCAACTGTTCAGTAAACACAGCATCTTGGAGACAGGCCTTTTATGTCCTAATCAGACAGCACCAACTGTTCAGTAAACACCAGCCTCTTGGAGACAGGCCCTTTATATCCTATTCAGACAGCACCAACTGTCAGTAAACACCAGCTTGGAGACAGGCCCTTTAAATCCTAATCAGACAGCACCAACTGTTCAGTAAACAACAGCATCTTGGAGACAAGCCCCTAAATCCTAATCAGACAGCACCAACTGTTCAGTAAACACCAGCATCATGGAGACGGCCCTTTATATCCTAATCAGACAGCACCAACTGTTCAGTAAACACCAGCATCTTGGAGACAGGCCCTTTAAATCCTTATCAGACAGCCCAACTGTTCAGTAAACACCCGCATCTTGGAGACAGGCCCTTTCAATCCTAATCAGACAGCACCAACTGTTCAGTAAACAACAGCATCTTGGAGACAGGCCCTTTATGTCCTAATAAGACAGCACCAACTGTTCAGTAAACACCACCTCTTGGAGACAGGCCCTTTAAATCAAAATCAGAAATACCAACTGTTCAGTAAACACCAGCCTCTTGGAGACAGGCCCTTTATATCCTAACAGACAGCACCAACTGTTCAGTAAACACCAGCATCTTGGAGACAGGCCCTTTAAATCCTAATCAGACAGCACCAACTGCTCAGTAAACAACAGCATCTTGGAGACAAGCCCTCTAAATCCTAATCAGACAGCACAACTGTTCAGAAACACCAGCATCAGGGAGACAGGCCCTTTATATCCTAATCAGACAGCACCAACTGTTCAGTAAACACCAGCATCTTGGAGACAGGCCCTTTAAATCCTTATCAGACAGCACCAACTGTTCAGTAAACACCAGCATCTTGGAGACAGGCCCTTTCAATCCTAATCAGACAGCACCAACTGTTCAGTAACAACAGCATCTTGGAGACAGGCCCTTTATATCCTAATCAGACAGCACCAACTGTTCAGTAAACACCAGCCTCTTGGAGACAGGCCCTTTATATCCTAATCAGACAGCACCAACTGTTCTGTAAACACCAGCCTCTTGGAGACATGCCCTTTATATCCTAATCAGACTGCACCAACTGTTCTGTAAACACCAGCCTTTGGAGACAGGCCCTTTAAATCCTAATCAGACAGTACAACTGTTCTATAAACACCAGCCTCTTGGAGACAGGCCCTTTATATCCTTAATCAGACAGTACCAACTGTTCTGTAAACACCAACCTCTTGGAGACAGGCCTTTATATCCTAATCAGACAGCACCAACTATTCTGAAAACACCAGCCTCTTGGAGACAGGCCCTTTATATCCTAATCAGACAGTACCAACTGTTCAGTAAACACCAGCCTCTTGGAGACAGGCCCTTTATTTCCTAATCAGACAGTACCAACTGTTCTGTAAACACCAGCCTCTTGGAAACAGGCCTTTTATATCCTAATCAGACAGCACCAACTGTTCTGTAAACACCAGCCTCTTGGAAACAGGCKTTTTATATCCTAATCAGACAGCACCAACTGTTCTGTAAAAACAAAACGTTGTCAGCTGCTACAGAATCACACAGTGTTCACAGGATGTCATCAATATAATGTTTATAAATTGTTTTATTTTTACCTTTATTTAACCAGGTAGGCCAGTTGAGAACAAGTTCTAATTTACAACTGCAACCRGGCCAAGATAAACTAAAGCAGTGCGACAAAAACAAGACAGAGTTACACATGGGATAAGCAAATGTACAGTCAAAAACACAATAGAAAAATCTATGTACAGTTTGTGCAAATGTAGTAAGATTAGGGCGGTAAGGCAATAAATAGGTCATTGTGGTGAAATAATTACAATTTAGCATTAACACTGGAGTGATAGATGTGCAGATGATGATGTGCAAGTAGAGATACTGGGGTGCAAAAGAGCAAAAAATATATAACAATATGGGGATGAGGTAGTTGGGTGTGCTATTTACAGATGGGCTGTGTACAGGTACAGTTATCAGTAAGCTGCTTTGACAGCCGATGCTTAAAGTTAGTGAGGGGGATATAAGTCTCCAGCTTCAGTGATTTTTGCAATTTGTTCCAGTCATTGGCAGCAGAGAACTGGAAGGAAAGGCGGCCAAAGGAGATGTTGGCTTTGGGGATGACCAGTGAAATATACCTGCTGGAGCGCGTGCTACAGGTGGGTGTTGCTATGGTGACCAGTGAGCTGAGATAAGGCGGGGCTTTACCTAGCAAAGACTTATAGATGACCTGGAGCCAGTGGGTTTGGCGACCAATATGTAGCGATCAATACAATACAACAACAGTGAAGAATGAGTGTGTTCATGTACATCCAGTCTGGCGTCAATCACTATCAACAGATATTGTGTAGGAACCGTTTGGCTTGCTTATGTGTCATTTAATGTGTTGTGTAGGTTGTCTGTCCAGGGATGTTTTAACTTGTTTTGTACACTAGAGGGCACTATATGTTGGGTCAAGGGTCAATGGTCACATGTGTATAAGTAGTGCAGGTGACCAGGGTCTTTTTCCAGTTGGAAAAAGTCCGTCCTCCACCCTCTCTACTCCGTCCTGTCTCCTCCGTGACCTGGAAACCGTGGTCGGGTAGATAGCCACCTTTCATCGAGGACAGTCATGCGGATCCCACCTGAGTCCTTCACGGAAGAGTTTTGAAATACGCCACACACCCTTTGAATCAGCTTCTTTTTGTTGTTGGAAGAGAACCATGCACACGCATAAAAACATAATCTATTTAAATGTCTTGCACAACAAACTTTATTTGTTTTTATCACTTTACATGTTATTTTGGGATTAACCACTGTAAAAGTAATTTGCCTGACGCGAGGGGAGGAGAGTCTCATTTCAGACAAGTGCATTTTCGTCCACGTACCCTCTCCTCTCCGCCTCTCCTCAATTACCTTTGTTTTCAAAAGAAGGCGAGCGAGGACGGAGAAGAGAGGACGCAGGAGTTGAGCATATCTTATTGAGAAAAGGCCCAGGAAGGGTTAGCACGGGAAAAGATGGTCTATTATATTGACAAGATGGTCGACTGACTGCTCTAACAATGGAAATACATGTCCGCAAAGGCGAAAGGCAGAAGAGAGGAGGCGAGTTCAGGTGGGAACATTCTAGCTCGCCAATTATCTTTTGTATACAATTGTAACAACCTAAGCATTATGAAACTTCTATTAATAAGCCTCAACTATCAAAATAGCAATTCACTTTTATTTTGACCAAATTCAACACTCTCATTGCACCCATACAAAAACCCCTCACTTGGTCTGCTTAACGTTATGAGTGTTAAACGGGCCAAGTCTGCTTAATCTGCGCGGACAGATTTTGGGCGGAGTTGACCGTCTTGCTTCGCCTCATCCTCTCTGGCACAGGTTAAATATTTTTTGTTTATTTTGTGTTCAAAGCGACTGAGATTCTTGTTTGTAATGAAAAGCGCTATATAAAATGCATCTATTATTACGTGAGAGGAGAGGGCATACGGTTCTTACTCTCCCACAGGAACATGCTTATAGATTACCCACCGGCACCTTTTATATGGTCATATTTTGTATTGGAACTTCAGTTGAAGTTGTAAGTTTACATACACCTTAGCCAAATGCATTTAAACTCCGTTTTTCACAATAACTGACATTTAATCCTAGTAAAAATTCCCTGTCTTAGGTCAGTTAGGATCACCACTTTATTTTAAGAATGTGAAATGTCAGAATAATAGTAGAGAGAATGATTTATTTCAGCTTTTATTTCTTTCATCACATTCCCAGTGGGTCAGACGTTTACATAAATTAAATTAGTATTTGGTAGCATTGCCTTTAAATTGTTTAACTTGGGTCAAATGGTTCGGGTAGACTTCCACAAGCTTCCCACAATAAGTTGGGTGAATTTTGGCCCATTCCTCCTGACAGAGCTGTGTAACTGAGTCAGGTTTGTAGGCCCCCTTGCTCGCACATGCTTTTTCAGTTCTGTCCACTAATTTTCTATAGGATTGAGGTCAGGGCTTTGTGATGGCCACTCCAATACCTTGACTTTGTTGTCCTTAAGCCATTTTGCCACAACTTTGGAAGTATGCTTGGGGTCATTGTCCATTTGGAAGACCCATTTGCGACCAAGCTTTAACTTCCTGACTGATGTCTTGAGCTGTTGCATCAATATATCCACATAATTTTCCTCCCTCATGATGCCATCTATTTTGTGAAGTGCACCAGTCCCTCCTGCAGCAAAGCACCCCCACAACATGATGCTGCCACCCCCGTGCTTCATGGTTGGGATGGTGTTCTTCAGCTTGCGAACATCCCCCTTTTTCCTCCAAACATAACGATGATCATTATGGCCAAACAGTTCTATGTTTGTTTCATCAGACTAGAGGACATTTCTCAAAAAAGTATTATCTTTGTCCCCATGTGCAGTTGCAAACCGTAGTCTGGCTTTTTTATGGCGATTTTGGAGCAGTGTTTTCTTCCTTGCTGAGCGGACTTTCAGGTTATGTCGATATAGGACTCGTTTTACTGTGGATATAGATACTTTTGTACCTATTTCCTCCAGCATCTTCACAAGGTCTTTTGCTGTTGTTCAAGGATTGACTTGCACTTTTCGCACCAAAGTACGTTCATCTCTAGGAGACAGAACGCGTCTCCTTCCTAAACGGTATGACGGCTGCATGGTCCCATGGTGTTTATACTTGCGTACTATTGTTTGTACAGATGAACGTGGTACCTTCAGGCGTTTGGAAATTGCCCCCAAGGATGAACCAGACTTGTGGAGGTCTACAATTTATTTTCTGAGGTCTTGGCTGATTTCTTTTGATTTTCCCATGATGTCAAGCAAAGAGGCACTGAGTTTGAAGGTAGGCCTTGAAATACATCCACAGGTACACCTCCAATTGACTCAAACTATGTCAATTAGCTTATCAGAAGCTTCTAAAGCCATGATATTATTTTCTGGAATTTTCCAAGCTGTCTAAAGGCCCAGTCAACTTAGTGTATGTAAACTTCTGACCCACTGGATTTGTGATATTGTGAATTATATGTGAAATAATCTGTCTGTAAACGATTGTTGGAAAAATTACTTGTGTCATGCACAAAGTAGATGTCCTAACCGACTTGCCAAAACGATAGTTTGTAAACAAGAAATTTGTGAAGTGATTGAAAAACAAGCTTTAATGACTCCAACCTAAGTGTATGTAAACTTCCGACTTCAACTGTATGTATCTTTTTATACGCGATAAATGGGATCATCACCCAAAGACAGATCTACGTTTGGAAAGCTGATTATTGTGGACACGTCATGAACTCCTCTCAACCTGGGCCAGTGGCGTCTCATATGAAAATAATCCATAACATTCAGCTTCAAGTCCAGTGACCATCAACTCACACCTTAGCTGCGTTTACACCGGCAGCCCAATTTTGACCTTTGTTTCACTAATTGGTATATTGACCAATCAGATCAGCGCTGAAAAAGATCAGATGTGATTGGTCAAAAGACCAATTACTGGGGGAAAAATCTGAATTGGTCTGCCTGTGTAAACAGCCTTTGAGTGTCACAAATAGAACACTGGAAATTATGTTTATTACAGAAACTCCAAATATGCTAAATATTATGTTGATCACTCGAAACTAAATATGTACTTAAGTAATCTTAAATGACCCCAATACACACACACACACACACACACACACATTACAGTGCTTGTGAGGGGCTGTGGCTAAAGAGAGCTGTATCTATAAGCAAATAGATAATCAGGAGATTCACAGAGCGACCGTCACACCACTGCCCCTGAAAAGGACCCATTCACTTCTTCTGCTCACCACAATTGTGTTTGTCTCCAGAGCCCAAACAGTTTAGAAGTAATTACTTGTGTTTTCCCCAGAAGGTGATTACTTCACCACACTTGGCAGCCATTGTCAACAGCCGCGCTTCACATTCACGCAAGTGGGCCCTGCCCACAAAGGACAGAAGTGCCCGATTGATGACGGCCCTCAGTGGCCAAGGGAGAATTTAAAAGTACTTGTATGGGACTCTTTCGGGAGATTAACTTGCTATAAGGGCTACCTGCCATGGACACATTCGCCGTATTCATGGGGCAAGCACAAAGAGTTTTTGACTGGGGCCACAGCTACATGAAAGCAAATGGTGAATGGGATAATGGTCACAAAAGACAACAAACCTCAAGTGTAGAAAAATAAAGTGTCCTCTCAGATGGGAGGCCTCCATTCACGGACAGACGATTCTTCCCATTGACCATTGAGGATCCGCCCGCTCCGCCACCAAAGGCCCCAAACTAATTAATTTTAGACAAGCAGTGTTGTGGGGAAGGGTTCCAAAGAGAGGAGCACTCTGGAGCAAAGTGTTATTTAATTAAATCTTTCTATCTGACAGACTTCCCTGGAAATGGACGTCACAGACCAACACACCAGCACAACAAGCAGTCCCCCCCCCCCCCCCCCCCCCCGGCTTAAGCAAGAAACACACAAGAAACACATATTGAGACTTAGCAAGAACACGGGTATACGCTGAGTGTACCAAACATTAGGAACACCTTCCTAATATTGAGTTGCACGCCCCTCCCCCCCTTTGCCCTTAGAACAGCCTCAATTCATTGGGGCATGGACTCTACAAGGTGTCGAAAGTCTTCCACACGGATGCTGGCCCATGCGGACTCCAATGCTTCCCACAGTTGTGCTGTATGTCCTTTGGGTGGTGGACCGATCATAATACAAATGGGAAACTGGTTGAGGGTGAAAAACACAGCAGCATTGCAGTTCTTGACACAAACTGGTGCGCCTGGCACCTATTCACCCTCTGAATGTCACACATACACAATCCATGTCTCAATTGTCTCAAGGATTAAAAATCCTTATTTAACCTGTCTCCTCCCCTTCATCTACACTGATTGAAGTGGATTTAACAAGTAACATCAATAAGGGATCATAGCTTTCTCCTGGATTCACCTGGTCAGTGTCTGTCATGGAAAGAGCAGGTGTTCTTAATGTTTTTTATGCTCAGTGTAGACTGCTGTCTTTCATAACACCAACACACACAAGCAGCACACTAACGACACACATTCCACTTTACGCTTCCTGACTTCAGAAGGTCTCTTAGACTACGAGCAGCAACACATTTGTGACAGAGAAAGAGTGAGGATTTCCCGTTCTCTGCATCTGTAGACCCATGGTAGAGCTTTAAACTCCCTGAGCCACAAAGACAGATCGGGGACTGTGGCCACACTGAAGCCACGTGTGTCAGATTCAGGCTCCTGCATTTTTTTAGCTTATGTGTACGTGTGAGCGAGGGAGAGAGCGAGAAAGAGGGAGAGACGAGAGAGGGAAAGAGAGAAGCATGAGAGAGAGAAACAGAGAGGGGGGAGAGAGAAAGAGAGAAACAATACATGCCCACATGCATTGCGAAAATGTGAAATTGCTCATGCCATTATTTTAGGGTTGTAGATGAGAAAGGGGGGGGGGGTTGAATTGCTCTTCTTATATAAAACAGATTAGGGGCCGAGGGAGGGCCAGACTTCTTTGCTCGTGCTCACGCAGTGGAAAGGCACTGACAGGTGTGCCTTTGTATGTGCATGTGTGTTCATGCGGCATGTGTGTGTGTGTGTGTGGTGTGTGTGTGTGTGTGTGTGTGTGTGTGTGTGTGTGTGTGTGTGTGTGTGTGTGTGTGTGTGTGTGTGTGTGTGTGTGTGTGTGTGTGTGTGTGTGTGTGTGTGTAGAGAGAGAGAATGGGTTTTGTGTGTGAGAGCAAGAGAGAGAGAGAGGGAGAGAGAGAGCCTTGTGTGTGTGTGTGTGTGTGTGTGTGTGTGTGTGTGTGTGTGTGTGTTTGTGTGTGGTGTGTGTGTGTGTGTGTGTGTGTGTGTGTGTGTGTGTGTGTGTGTGTGTGTGTGTGTGTGTGTGTGTGTGTGTGTGTGTGTGTGTGTGTGTGTGTGTGTGTGTGTGTGTGTGAGAGAGAGAGAGAGAGAGAGAATGGGGTTTATGTGTGAGAGAGAGAGAGGAGAGAGAGAGGTGTGTGTGTAGATAGAGCCTTGTGTGTGTGTGTGTGTGTGTGTGTGTGTGTGTGTGTGTGTGTGTGTGTGTGTGTGTGTGTGTGTGTGTGTGTGTGTGTGTGTGTGTGTGTGTGTGTGTGTGTGTGTGTGTGTGTGTGTGTGTGTGTGTGTGTGTGTGTGGTGGTGTGTGGTGTGTGTGTGTATGCGTGGGCATGGACGGATATATGTCCCCAGTTAGGCTTCTCTAAGTTTTGTGTTTAATGCCTCTCCCTCGCTACCTCCTCATACCCCTCACCATGTTTTAGAAACGAGTGGCCATCTTCTCACACTCTGTTGAACTCCAGTCTTAACAGGCCAGATGGCCAGCACTGGCCTGCAGTTCACCTCATAGGGACATAGGGATGCAATGGGTAGAGCAGACAGATAGAAACAGGTCCAATGCTAATAGATGGAAAGAAAGGTACATGAATATCGGTAGATTTTTCAAATGGTTCACTGGCAGTTAAACTCAGACCCTGGATAAGTCTTCAAATGCAGAGCTTCAAAACCAAGCTGGTAAGACCTGGTAAGAATACTTTCAAGAACAATCAGTATAAGCTCTGGATTTAAATATAACATTACTTTATTTAACAAAAAATATTTGGATTTTATTTATTCCATTAATTGATTTAAGCTTTAGCCACAAAAAAAATCCAGGCAGATTTGCTTAAGTGTATAAGTAATATGTATTATTAATGTTATGATAGTGCCAGGCTCACCACATAGTACTATCATGTGTCTGTTGGTCCCAGTCTGACAGTAATAATGTCACTGTCTGGGTGAGTGGCGCTTCCAGGTCAAAGGTCACCTGCTCCTCATGTTAACTGTAGCGAACCTCTTTACACCAGATTAGTCCAGCGGGTGCATCTGTGTCTCTCGTGCTGTTGCATTGTAGTGCATATAGCTGGTAGTTTTTACATTTGGCAGAATATCTATGTAGTAGGAAAAGGGAGGACTGCATGTAACCATACTACAGCGCTACCTGAATGAGAGCTGGCAGAAACAGGTGTAGTTTAGTATTTGACCATTAGATGTCAGAGTTTGCCTTGTTAACGGGGCTCTGCTCCCCGGTGCTTGCAGAGTTGTGCACGTGGTGTGACAGTTTCCCCAGGAAGCTAGGGTGACATTTGCCTGACTTAATGACACAAGCTAATGAATCATTAGCGATCCCAGAGGTATTCCTGTTAGAGAGGCTTTGGCGTGCCTGGCCCTAGCAGGGGGTCCCCAGCCCCAACATGTTATGTATGCATATGTTTAACCACTGCAGCCCACACTAAAATGTCTTAGTATTCTCCCGTTAAGTTATTTAGTGTGGATTGCAGTTTGGTGTTTTTCCCTAGTCCTTCCTCTCAAATCAAATGCAGAGGTAAAAGCACTTTGAATATCTGTGTAACTGTGTTCCTTAACCTTGTGCATATAGCCTTATGGGGGGCCGTGGAGTAGGCGTCATTGTGTCGGGCTAGGGCCCAGCTCTCTGGGTTTCTAGAGAAGGGCCAGAGAGAGAGGGAAGAGAGACGTTATCAATGGTTGATTGGGCGGACAAGGGGAAGGAGGTTTTGGATTTGCTGCATCAATGGTTGTAACCCCATCGCTTTGTCTTTATCAAGCAAAATAAACACATTCGCAGACAGATCAGGCTGAGAGTAGCAGAAGATAGACTGATCCAGTCTACCTTCCATTCATTGTTGTTGTGTTGTGCTGCAGAATTAAACTCCTGAGTATATCCTCTCAACGTTTTGAATGTACACACTGGGCACACCACCTCGTTTCAACGTGGATAATTGGGTAATATTTGGTTGAGACGTTGATCAATGAGATTGCAACCTATATTCACTCACTCAAAAATACAGCCAAAAGTGAGTTGAATTTCCAATGTGTTATCACTATGCTTCCAATGGAAAAACAATGTCAGATTTTGGTGTCTATCACTGCGCTTTCAACCATTTAAAAGCACAGCAAAGTTGAAACGGTAAAACAGATATTCTGTTTATTTATACAACAGATAAATGTGTTATCACTGTGCTTCATCTAATAGCAGAACCAAATGACCTGGACTGCAGTTGAGATTACATTAAAAGTACATGGTGCAACTGATCAATGCCATTCGAGATTCTGCACAGATTATTACAGCAAATGTGAAGATCTCCACAGACCTGCGACAACCTCTGCATGCTATCTTGAACATGCACACTTTAGATGATTACATAAGAAGACATGTATAGTTACAGTAACCTCAAAATGTGGCCATGGATGTGTTACTCTTTTTAAGGTTGAATGTTACATTAGTTTGTAAGATAGCCTTAACTTTAGGCTATTTACTGTATTTCAAAAGTGAAATTGAATTGTATTTGGTTGACAACACAACCAAATATCAACATTTAAAGGAGATGTAGCTACTGTTAGGATAGTTCTGTCTGAGACACTGGCTAAATCCCATTCTTTAAATGTTATGTTTGGTTGAGTTGGAGACTTGAATCTAACATATAATTTGTTAACTTGTCGACAAGCTAATAGGCAATTTATTTTATTTCAAAAGTGATATTGTATTTTATTTGGTTGTCAACGCAACCAAATATCAACATTTGAAGGAGATTTAACCTTCTGCTTGGATAGTTCCATCTGTGCCATTGACTTAGTCTGGCTTTAATTCCAGTTTGTCTATGTTGGATTCACATCCTCATCTTAACCAACAATCTAAGTTAAAGAATAGCACTAAATAAAATCAAACTTTATATGCACTTTAAATGAAGTTTTATTTGATTTAGTTCTATTCTATAACTTGTATTTTTGGTTGTGAGACAGTGGCACAGATGGAAATATCCAAGCAGAATAAAAATCTCCTTCAAATATTAATATTTGGTTGTGTTGACAACCAAACACAATTCAATATAACTAAATATCATTCCATTTGAAATCAACCTGAGCTTGAAACCCTAGGCCTATTGTATTGTCTATTCTTAGTTGAATTATGGGTTGAATTGAAACAATAGCTGTTGATGACTTTACAAATGCTATATAGACCTAAATAGCATAATTGATAATATACTGTATTAGTGATAAAGTAGGGTCACATTTAATTTTCTCTGTTAAACCTACCGTTTGGAATGACTTCGATAGCAACGGTGAATCTATTTAGTTTCTCTCAACATTCTCATGATAGCACATTGGTAACAGTCAGTGACAAATATCATAGCTAAAATGGTCTGGGCTTGGTTATAACCCTTGAGAGGAGACCAAAGGTTAGCTGTAGATATATCAATTCTCTGCCCCGCATATTGTTTTCCTTTTCTGATAGTGGATATAGATCTGACGTTGTTTTAAAGTTACAAATTCAATATATTTAATATAAGGTTTGTCTATGTTGACATTTGGTTACCATGATGACATAATCTTGTGTTTGAAATTTCACCCTCAAAACAAGTTTTTCAAATCCAATGTATTTTCCATGTAGATTCCACGTCACAATACATTGACAACTCACGTCGAAACAACGTTGATTCAACCAGTTTGTGCCCAGTGGGAAGCTTCTGACCTGCTATGGTCAAAAGTTGAGGCAAGCAACACTGAACCATGCATGAGAGCATCAGCGATTCCGGATGACTGTGTGATCACGCTCTCTGTAGTCGATGTGAGTAAGACCTTTAAACAGGTCAACATTCACAAGGCCGCAGGGCCAGACGGATTACCAGGACGCGTACTCAGAGCATGCGCAGACCAACTGGCAACTGTCTTCACTAACATTTTCAACCTCCCGGACCAAGTCTATAATACCTACATGTTTCAAGCAGATCACCATAAACCTTGTGAGCCATGACCTGCCTAAATGACTACCCCCCCATAGCACTCGTGTTTGTAGCCATGAAGTGCTTAGCAAGGCTGGCCATGGCTCACATCAACACCATCATCCCAGAAACCCTTGACCCACTACAATTCGCATACCGCCCCAACAGGTCCACAAATGACTCAATCTCCATTGCACACCACACTGCCCTTTCTCCCTTGAACAAAAGTAACACCTACGTGAGAATGCTGTTCGTTGACTACAGCTCAGTGTTTAATACCACAGTGCCCTCAAATCTCATCACTGAGCTAAGGACCCTGGGACTAAACACTTCCCGCTGCAACTGGATCCTGGACTTCCTGATGAGCCACCCACAGGTGGTAAGCGTATGCAACAACATCTGCCACGCTGATCCTCAACACGGGGGGCCCCTCAGGGGTGCGTGCTTAGTCCCCTCCTGTACTCCCTGTTCACCCATGACTGCATGGCCACGCACTCCAACACCATCATTAAGTTTGCCAACAACACACTGGTGGTAGGCCTGATCTCCGACAACGATGAGACAGCCTACAGGGAGGAGGTCAGAGAACTGGCATTGTGGTCCCAGGACAACAACCTCTCCCTGAACGTAAGAAAGACAAAAGAGCTGATCGTGGACTACAGGAAAAGGGAGGCCGAGCGGGTCGAGAGCTTCAAGTTCCTTGGCGTCCACATCACCAACAAACTATCACACCAAGACAATCGTGAAGAGGACACGACAACACCTATTCCCCCTCAGGAGAATGAAACGATTTGGCATGGGTCCTCAGATCCTCAAAAAGTTTTACAGCTGCACCATCGAGTGCAACCTGACTGGTTGCATCATCGCTTGGTATGGCAACTGCTCGGCATCCGACCGCAAGGCACTACAGAGGGTAGTGTGTACGGCCCAGTACATCACTGGGGCTAAGCTTCCTGCCATCCAGGGCCTCTTTACCAGACAGTGTCAGAAGAAAGCCTTAAAAATGTTCAAAGACTCCAGCCACCCTAGTCATAGACTGTTCTCTCTGCTCCCGCAGGGCATGCAGTACCGGAGCACCAAGTCTAGGTCCAAAAGGCTCTTTAAAAAGGCTCCATGTATAACTCTATGTTGTTTTGTCCCACTGCTTTGCTTTATCTTGGCCAGGTCGCAGTTGTAAATGAGAACTTGTTCTCAATTGGCCTACCTGGTTAAATAAAGGTGAAATAAAATAAAAAAATAATAAATGAACAGCTTCTACCCACAAGCCATTATACTGCTAAACAGTTAATCAAATGGCTACCTAGACTATTTGAATTGAACCCCTTTTTTACACTGCTGCTATGCATAGTCACTTTACCCCTATCTACATGTACATGTACCTATTACCTAAATTCTCTCTTCTAACCTGTACCACTGCACATTGACTTGGTACCAGTATCCCATGTATATAGCCTCATTATTGTTATTTTATTGGGTTACTTTTTTCCTTAAAAAGTCATTTTTTACCTAATATTTTCTTACTTAAAAAAATATTCTGCATTGTTGGTTAAGGGCTTGCAAGTAAGCATTTCACTCTAAGTTCTACACCTGTTGTATTCGGAGAATGTGACAGTTTGAAATGGTGGATAACTTTTTTGTCTCAAAACAAACAGGACATTTTTCTTATTTTAGCTTCCTTTGTTGTGGAAAGCGGAGCTGGCCCGAGGAGATAGGACGTACTGTGTTTGAGTGTATATGAACTGTAGTAGCAGGGTCATTGGGTTATGGCTAATTGTCTCTCATGGGGTAAATTCCTCTCTCGTTAATCTTTGAATCGCACCAAAATGTGAGAACAGCTTTTTATGAAATACAGAAGAAGTGGAAGCTACCCCCCCCCGGATGTGTTTTTCCCCGTCTGCATTATTACTGTCTCCCCCCTACTGTGTTCCTGGCTGGGTCTGGGAGAGAACCAGCCTGGCTGTTATGTACCAGGGGCTCCAGGTGACCTAGCCTGATGCCCCCTCCACCCCCTGCACCCCGGCTGCCACCAGAGAGGTGCATGGGGTCGCATGGGAGCATCGGGGGCACTTTAGTGATGAGGGGTTGAACAGGGTTGGCTGGTAGGTGGGCTGAGTTAGTTTTGAGGATGAGTGGGGAGTGAGGTGTGTTACCCTTGGGATAGGCTAACCCCTAACCCCTGAGACCTGCTAGCCAACCCTGGTGCTTTGTACTGTGACCTCAGTGAACCAGGGTGTGTTTGGTGATATACAGCCCTGCAGCTGGGCAGAAATATTCATCTGGACATGTGCTGTTATTGCATTAGCAGTGGGGCTATGAGCTATGAACCCACCCACTGAGTTTGACACGGCTCTGACCTACCAGTTTCTACTGGACACCATTCCTCTCTAGACAATTGGCAACTTAGATAATGGAAGCTCAAAATGTACTCTGTACATATCGTACTCGATACCTCTAGTGCAATTTCGGCCTCATTTTTAGCCGCCTGTATTAATGTGCGGCCGAAGGCAATTATGAAACACGGCGTGGGCGTCCTTTTCTGTCTACTTCCATGCGGCCGCGGCGGTCCAGCAGACCTCTGCAGCGGCTCGGCATGGCTTCTGCCCCTCCATTTTGTTTCAGCGTGGGTCAGTGCGGCAGGGTTACGGCTCCCCCATTGAAAGTGACATTAGCAGGGCGATACAGAGGGATGAATTATTCTGTTTCATAGGGCCGCTGTACCGCTCATTGATATGCAAAGGAGAACTAGGCACGGCGTTACCGCCCCGGCTCTGCCAGGTACCATTTAATATCACGTGGATATACACAGGATCCTTCATTTCCACTCAGGGGGAAGATTTCATTCTGCCATACAGAGCCCTTGTAATTCCACCGGCCCATAGAGGAGGAAGAT
This sequence comes from Salvelinus sp. IW2-2015, assembly GCF_002910315.2. Classification (NCBI taxonomy): domain Eukaryota; kingdom Metazoa; phylum Chordata; class Actinopteri; order Salmoniformes; family Salmonidae; genus Salvelinus; species Salvelinus sp. IW2-2015. The sequence goes on from NC_036848.1 coordinate 12,583,140, forward strand.
ACAGAGTTCTTTCCRATGGCTGAGTAAGAGTTGTAAACCTGAGATGGGATCTGTGGTACTAAGGGTAGTGTCCCCTAAGGCTAGGTCCTGGCCCTTTCCACATTATCCACACCTAGTAGGCCACAATCTGCCAAACTCTTCCTTGAGAGGTAAAGACAGGATCCTGTCAGAGATTTGACTCTTGACCCTTTGAGCGTGGGTTACCACGGCTCCAACAGGTCTGTGGAGAAGAGCTCTGTGGAGAGTCAAAGACCAAGCCGCCAACATATTTGCTTGTACATAAAACGTCCTCATCTTCGTGTTTTCGGAGACAGCAGGGGTGTGTCTGTCCAGTGGGAACCCCATCTGCAGGCCCGTGGTGGCAGTGGAACCTCCCCTTCCTCCACACCCATTAGCGTTCACCCCCAATTACACACATATAGATAGACTACCACAAAGGCACAGCTTGCGCCGACCTACCTGCCTGCCCCCATACGCCAATTGTTTACGCCCAGGAACATATTTAAAGATGCACACTTCCACACCCTTAAATCTCRGCAGGAGGCCACAGGAAACAGATGAAGATGCAGGCAGGTTGATTAGGAAATAGTTGGCCTACATTTCCCTGAGTGACGCGCCACACCGTCGCAACCGCCACCATTATCAACAACCAATCAACATAATTTTCCGTAGAAATCCCAATTTGGACTTGAAAGAGGTTGCTACGGAAGCTGATGGCTCCGATAAGAGAGGGCGTATCACTTGTCGCTTGGCGGAGCTTCCACCCCTCCTGAGTCGTGGCGGAGGCAGCCATTCACACCGAGCATCTATCAAGCTCCATGCATGAAATTGCCTTTTCACATCAGCAAGTGGTGGATTTGTAACAGGGCCTTAAGGATAGCTTATTTACTCACTTGTTTATGGTGAATCAAAGTGAGGCAAACTTTTCCTTTTTTTTCTTCTTCTCGCTCGGCGTGGAAGCCTCTTAGCCGCGGGCCTTTCATGGTGTCAGGGGCGGGGCCAAGGCGTTGCATGTGATTCCCTATCTCCGGGAACCCCGCAATTACATCTGGCACAACTCTGCATGAAGTAAGGCTTTATAGTCCTTTGTGCATCTCAGCTTTGAAGCGCCGGGGTCCTCTATAAGTTGCCTTTTTGTCCCCCCCCAACTAGAGACAGAAGACAGAGGACAGAATGTGATGTGTCGTCTCCCTTGCCAACACAAAGCCCCAGTGCATTGGACACACCTTGGATGGCACAATGGATGAAAAGCGCTGCGAGGCTTGGACATGCAGGACCACGCTGCCAGATAAAGATGCTTCAAAAGTTGAGCCCTCCTCTCCTCCGCCGCTCCCTCTCCTTCTTCCCCGGAGTGACAGAAAAAAGGGAGAGAAAAAGAAAGAAAATATTCTATTTACATTTTCCTTTTATTGTATTTGCGTTCTATGCCTGTGCATATAAATGGCCATGTGTTGCTGAGGAGAACTAGGCAGACAGAGAGTAAATGTGTACATAAGCTATCGATTAGTGTGTGTACGCATGTTTTTGGGGAATAGTAAAGGATTATCCACAAACATCCCCCGCTTTAAGGCTGGTGACCTATTAATGAACTCTGGAACCACATCGACAACCCCCCCTCTCATCTCTCCTCTCCTCACAGAGAGACTAACCACAGCTCAACAGGATCACTCCAAAACGCCCTCCATTTTGTCTGCCGCCTCAATCAATCACGTTTGGCTGAAATGGCCGGCCAGTGGTTTACAAGAGATAGGGGGAGGATTTCTGTGTGGACATTTTGTGGCCTTGATTTATAGGCATCGTTTTTGGTGGTAGGGATATTGTTCAATAAAATGTTTTATCAGGCAATTCATGTAGAGGAAAACCATGATCATAAACACTAACAGTACATCCCTCCCTCCCTCTATCCCGCCCTGCTTCCCTCCCTCCATCCCTCTTTCTCTAGCTCTAGTATCTCCCTCTCCCTATTTCTCTGCACCCCACCGAATTTGTCAAAAAGGAAGTCAAAAAAGAGCTGACTTTTTCCCTGGTAGTAGCACCCCCCCGCGCTTCTCCTCTCTCCCCCGCCGAAACAGATGGCGTTTTATGCTGAGCACAATAAGGACTATTCAGCATAAGCCGGGCGAGCCCTCCCCACCTGCGCTCGGCTCCCAATCACAACCTAATGAACACATTGGGAGCAGTCTGCTCCAAATTACTCCCAGTAGGGGCCGGGCCCACAGGTACCCCCCCGCCCCATCACCTAGTCCCCTCTCTCCCCCCTCACCGGTCCCCCTGAACACCCACCCTGTACCTCGGCCCCATGCAGTACCCAGCCCCTATACCCTGGCGCTTAATCAAATCAAGATTTTTATCTCCCTGCCGTCAGCATTCCAACACAACACTGTGAGCTGCGGAGTACGGAGAGTGCAGCGTGTATGTTTCACGTGGGCAGATTGACACGCTCTCGTGTTCATGTGTTCATGCAGAACTGAGGGGACTTTCATGCCAGACAGTTTCTGGTGTTAGGGTGTTTCGCCGTGGTAAATGCTGTTTAATTTGAGTTGCTCTCATCTATGCACGCAGACACACACACACACTCCCTGAGTGGGCATCTGAGGTCTCCACTAAGGACAAGGATGTGAGATTGGGAGATAATTACATCAGGGCTATCCATTTCCCATATTTCATATTCAGTGTTGTGATTGTCATGATGCAAGCTACACGGAGTGTYCAAAACATTAGGAACACCTGCTCTTTCCATGACATAGACTGACCAGGTAAAAACTATGATCCTTTATTGATGTCACCTATTAAATCCACTTTAATCAGTGTAGATGAAGGGGAGGAGACAGGTTAAAGAAGGATTTTCAAGCCTTGGATTATGTATGCGGGTGAACGGGCAAGACAAAAGAGTTATGTGCCTTTGAACGGGGCATGGTAATAGGTGCAAGTCGCTCCGGTTTGAGTGTGTCAAGAACTGGGTTTTTCACGCTCAACAGTTTCAAGAATGGTCCACCACCCAAAGGACATCCAGCCAACTTGACAGAACTGTGGGATGCATTGGAGTCAGCATGGGCCAACATCCCTGTGGAACACTTTCAACACTTTGAAGAGTCCATGCCCCAACGAATTGAGGTTGTTCTGAGGACAAAAGGGGGTGCAACTCAATATTAGGAAGGTGTTCCTAATGTTTGTACACTCTGTGTGTCTGTTTTCCAAGAACTGCCAGCCTTCTGCAATATTGATTTTTAGTGTCTGTACTTGTGTTTGTGTGTATACAGTATCTGTACTTGTGTTTGTGTGTATACAGTATCTGTACTTGTGTTTGTGTGTATACAGTATCTGGAGCAAAGGCAGGAGGTAATTGTATAATCATATCTATGCTCGAGAACAGAAGTGTGCTGTGGCCCCCAAAATGAACTGACATACCAAAACACCTTCCAACCCCCCCCCCCCCCCCCCCCCCCCCCCCCCCCCCCCCCCCCCCCCCCCCCACGTCCACTGTGAACCACGCTTCCCTCACTCATCCTGTCCCATCAATCTTCCCCTGATCCTCTTGGACCTCGGGCCAACAACCACCCCCATCCACCCCCGTGTCTGTCCATCACACAGCCTGACAGGTCCCCCCAGCCAAATCTATACCTCAAACGGCCCAAGGGTGGAGGACCAAGCCTGGTCAAAGCCTGGTCCCTCTGCCGCATGTCAAAAAGAAGCCAGGAGCCACAGAGGAAGTGCAAATATCCTCTCTCCATCCTAATGGCCTTGATCCAGATGGATGCGCCCATGACAATAGGACCCCGTGCCTGTGGTTTTTGTCAGCGGGCAACACAGAGGCCACCACAATGACTCTGCATAATTATGCATGTAGCCAGAGGACTATTGACATGTTAAAGAGCAACCGCCAGTTGCTATGATAATTGATTTGGGCCCATTCCGAAACAGAGGGCCTTTTTGTCTCAACATGTCTTTTAAGGGCCACTTTGAGGGGCATATGGCATGGCCCAGAGACAATGGGGTTGAGTTATAATAGGATTCAGGAGGGTATCTTTTCTCTGCCCATTCACCCTTTAACATAGGGTCATATATACTGTATATCTCTGTAGTAAGAGAGCTTTGATGGAGTTGCTATTGAGGAGGTGTGCTGTGGGTTTTTGGAGTCACCTCTCATGTAGAGATTGACAGGCAGCTTGTAGGTCGCTTTCTGCCAGTGGAGGTGTATGGGCTTGAGGTAAATGAGATTGCAGTAGAATATGCTGGAACATTGCCATGACCTCTCTCCACTTTTACTATCATCCGATACTCCATGAACCCTGACTTCCCTATGTAGAAGACAGAGAGTCAGAGAGAGGTTGAACTCATCACTCCCAGCAACACCATAAACAGCCAGGCAGCCTCCCTCCACCACTGGGCTGTGTGAGTAATATCACACCTGTCATCAGGGACCACTGTGACCTGTTTCACCAAACATCAGCATCAATGGCATTCCTCCTGATCCTGCTGGCCTTTTGATTGGGCTTGTTTGGTTACGTCACGGGATGTCCCTGCTCCTTCTACTCTCTCTCCGCTCTCTCTGCTTCCATAGTGTCTCATTGAGACTGGTCACTTCTTGTGTCCAGCTGCACTGTGTTTGGTCTGTAATGTAAAACCCAGGAAGCCTTTGAAACCTAATGAAAGCCTCTTCGGGAGGAGGTTGGAGGTTCATCATTATTAGGAGACTCAAAGAGTTCCCCCCTGACTCCCCGGGGCAGGTCACAGACATACTGGACTCTTTTCTACAGCTGGAGGTTGTGTTGAGTGTGTCAGAGAGTGTGTGTCAGAGAGTGTGTGTAAGTGAGAGTGTGTGTCAGTTATAGTGTGTATGCCGGTTAAGCGAGTGTCTGAGTTTAAAGTGTGTGTTAGAGAGTGTATGTATGTCAGTTAAGAGTCGGACTCGGTTGCAGTATGTGTAAAGTATTTTGTGTTATTTTTGCAGGACGTAACATACCATTCTAAATGGATGATGTTGTACACAGTTGTGCACAATTTTTGGGCTCATGAGCTCTACTTTCAAAACTATTGGCTGAAAATCTACAAAACCTTCGTAACGCATCTTTCAGAGTGCGTCTATCATCAGTAGATCCATCTGAGTCCCACCAGGCACCCCTACACGGCTCATTCAAACCGGCCCCAGCCCAAACACGAGGTGTGTGTGTAGGTGTGTATGTTCTGCCACATTAATGTTTATATTTCCTTTAGAACCGTGCCAAGCAGCAGACAGCAGCAGTGAGGAAGGATTAGAAAGCGTCACACTAGCACTTTTGGGCAAGTCCCCCCATGTTAACAAGACGTTCGTTAACGATATGGTGTTTACGTGGTGGTCGCATGTGTAATTACGGTGCTGTTGTATTTGTCATAAAAATCAGGGGGGCGGTGGGGCAGGAAATGTAGCAGGAGCCAGTTTCACTTTGAACAGTGGAAAATGAAATCTTGTCAAAAACCTCACAATGTTGTTTTGACATCATTTCAACGTTTATGGATTTTCCTATGTGTGGTAAGATGGATGTGTAAAAGCTGTAAGTGGTTCACCTGGTGTTTGTTGGGGGAATAAAGGTTGACTACCTTCAGGGAGGTTTAGCCTCCAGTGCTAATTCATGAGAACCATATTATGTGTGACTACCTATTGTGTGACTACCTACAGTAAACTAAACCTAGCTACTAACGGATCCTTATTCTGATGGGAATGGCCTGGTTAAGAGTCAATATTTAATCCATTCATCAAACTGTATTCCTAAAACTGTCCATGGAAGACACTATAGCCTTTTGGTCAAATATTCTGTTATTTGACAATATACTCTTTAGACAATGACAGACTCAGCAGTACTTACTAGAAGTACTTACTAGGAGTACTTACTAGGAGTACTTWCCAGGAGTACTTACTCAGCAGTACTTACTAGGAGTACTTACTAGGAGTACTTACTCGGCAGTACTTACTAAGAGTACTTACTAGGAGTACTTACTCYGCAGTACTTACTTGGGGTACTTACTAGGAGTACTTACTTGGAGTACTTACTCGGCAGTACTTACTAGGAGTACTTACTAGGAGTACTTACTCAGCAGTACTTACTAGGAGTACTTACTCGGCAGTACTTACTAGGAGTACTTACCCAGCAGTACTTACTAGGA
>NC_036848.1:12589565-12595857 GCF_002910315.2 Salvelinus sp. IW2-2015
CTTACTAGGAGTACTTACTCAGGTGTACTTGCTGGGAGTACTTACTCAGGAGTACTTACTAGGAGTACTTACTCAGCAGTACTTACTAGGAGTACTTACTCAGCAGTATTTACTATCTATCCATCCATCCATCTATCCCATGGGACGCTTTTGACAAAGCCACACTGATAACCTCTTACCCCAGATATCAAAGCAAGAGAGAGCGAGTATGACCCAAAAAACATTGACCTCTCAGTAGCCTTTCCAAGCCTGTGTACAAGTAGTCTATGGCATTAGTACTACTCTGTCAACAGTCTCTATGTAGAGAGTGAACTCAGTGACCTTCATTGGTTTCTGATTAATGACAGAGTGTTTTTAGGATGTGCCCCACTTGAGAGTATTTTCAGGTCAATCAGCATTGTATATGGGATGAACTTGATTTAGAATTCAAGAGACTGCTAAGGCTACCAAATGTTACAAGATAATGCTGCATAGATGTTGTTGCTCAGATAAGACAGGTATGTCAGTAATGTCCCTTGTCCTTGGTATCTATGGAGATGAGTGTTTGGGRGCCGTGGTGGCCAACCCTCCTGTCACCTCCGTCCCACCGGGTGGCAGCCTGATGCCTATACATCTATGCTAATGAGGATGCCTGCTCGTCTCAGCTCTCTCCTCTACCTTATCGCCCTCTCTCTTCTCTGTCCTCTGCCTCAGTGCATACCTGGCATGCCTTGGCTCCACAAGCTTTCTCATCCTCCTCTCTGTCTCTCACGTTCGCTCTCTGCCCCTCTTCCCTTATTCCTATTCGCCCATCACATGGGCTCTGTCGATGCCTTACATATTTTCTCTGCATTTCTCTGTTTTTCTGGCAACATTCCTATTTTCTGTGTATGTCTACATGTATGGTTGAAACTATACCATAGTTTGATTGTCATGGTCTGTTGGCCAGCAGCCATAGACAGTGCTAAACATGGCCCGATCATTCAAACTCAAATTCAGACAGATCTATTTAGCCTGTATCCTGTAGATAAAGAAATGGCCTTGTTTCTACAGATCACCACTGGTTAACTCTATCCCCAGAGCGTGACTGTGCGAGTGTGAATTAACTTAAACCCAACAGATGATATAAAGGGATAAAAAAGTGGTCGTGACCCCAACATTATTTCAGGCCAGAATGGGACCGTCCAGACAGTATAAATCCATGCTGACTTAACTACCTTACCCTGCCGCCCACCCCCCACCGCACCCCCCCGCTCACCCCTTAGCCTCTTTGTTCTCCATTGAGCCCTACCTCCCAATCGTGACTATTTCTTATCATGTATTTATTTGTTTAATCCACRCCTCCCCCTACAATACTTGTCGGTCTCACTCCCCATGCACTGACTGTCTGGTGGTAGGAGCCCCCCTCTCTCCCCTCCTCGTCCTTATACAGTCCCCATCCTGTCCCCACTCATCCCCAGCCCTAGCCCCGGCCCTATCCCCAGCCCTATCCCCAGTCCCAGCCATAGTCCCAGCCCCATTATCAGCCCTATCCCCAGCCATAGCTCAAGCTTGCCACCAGCCTAGCCCCAGCCTCATCCCTAGGCCCACCCTAGCCTCACTCGCCCAACCTCAGCCTCAGCCTAGAAACCCCAGTCTCCAGCCTAGCCCCAGCCTCCAGCCCCAGCTCAGCCCAGCCGCTACAACCACCATCCTCCATGTCCTTCATGACACTGGGGCCTAATGTACTGTATCTATGACTGTTATACAGACAGCCTCTTAGCAAAATAAGGAAATTTGGTTGTCCACAAAGATGTTGAAATTGAGCCTTCGCTTACTGATAAATTACACATGAAGGACATTAGAAAACATTAAAAGGATATCAAGGGCACTTTGTCGTTGCAGATACTGTAGTTCCTAGCAACTCATGTCAACTTCTCTAGCCAGGGCTAGCAGTAGCAGTCAATTAAATGCATGGTTCATCGCCTTCCATGCACACATTTGCTGGTTTGTATATACTATGTTGTATATACATACTGTGTGTAATAACTGTGTGTAAATACTGTGGTAGCGGATTGTCTGAGGAAGAAACATTCGCCTTGCCATTGTCATGGAAAGACACTATAAGTAACCTCAGGCTAGAGTATCCTGAGGGCTGGAGATCTCATTGACTCCTTCATTCTGCATGTTGACATGCGACTGAGTGTGTGAGCGGACGGAGGAGGGGCGGGGTCTCCGAGACACAAAAGGACCAAATATTATATTTATCTGGCCTACATGTCCCACAGCGCAGCGGAGGCACGCCAGTAGGCGCGTCCTTCGCACTTAGCAATCATCTAATGCCTGAGCTTCAGTTTCAAGGCTCAGCCTACCGCCCCAACAGAGGCGAGGGGAAGAGGTTACAGGGATTTATAACCCCCTGATGCTTCCCAGTCCCATACGACCCATGCGTGGATGGGTAAATACATTTTAGACTGAATGCGTGATAATCTGGGACTGGGGGAGGCCCTGCAGGGTTGGGGTTCAGGGTTGTGTACATTTACTGAGTCATCTGAGAGATCGAGAGAGGAGAGAAGATTTCCAGCTTGCTTGGCATTGTTAATAATATGTTTCCCATGCCAATTTGCTCCTACATTGAAATTTGGAGATAGAGATTTGAGCAGAGAGATGAGAGAGGAAGAGAGAGATGAACAGAAGATAGAGAGACAGAGACAATGAGAGAGAGAGAGCGAGAGGGAGAGAAAGTGGGGGGAGAGAGAGAGATGGAGAGAGAAGATGGGAGAGAGAGAGAGAGATGAACAGAGAGAGATGGAGAGAGACAGAGAGATGGAGAGAGGAGAGAGGGAGAGAAAGAAAAGATGGGGAGAGAGAGAGAAGAGATTGGAGAGCGTTTGACTTGATCAGCATACTGATCAAGTCAGGGCTGCAGACCATGCTAATGCCACTAGCCAACTAGCAGGCCACACAGGAACATGGACATAGGGCTGGGCGATATGGCTCAATATTGTTCAAATTGATGGGCGATACACAATATATATCTCCATTTTAAAAAGCTTTAATGTTATATTAAATCTAGCCAACCTGGAATCTATTTGCTTCTAACATGGATTAGAACAGTTGAACTGTTATGAACACACCAACAACTGCTCCATTTTCCAACTGTTTAAACTGTTTAATTAAAACAACATAGCCTGTTCACTTTAAGATTGTGAATTAAGTGCCTTATTTTGGATAAGAAGGATGCTTATTTTCAGAGGAGAACAGTTGCCAATTCCTGATATAAATGCGTATTTGTATGCTCATTACACATTTATAAAACACAGACTAGACAGATAGCACAACAGCGCTAAAATACTGCTAGCGGCTATGTGAACCGCAATGCCGCACGGACCAGAAACTGCACTTTCACATCATGTCCTTGAACTCCCAGGCGTGTTCTAAACTGGTAGTTGAGAATATATAGAGGTTTCCTCTATTACAGTAAAATATGTCAATGTGCGTTTCAGTCATAGACCGCTTCTGTGGACCAAATCTCAAATGCAAATACAGTGAAACTGCTAATCAGAGAGGAAGAAGGATACTTAGTCTTTTGGGCAGGGGGGATGGGCTTGTGTCTGGAGCGAAGGAGACGACATACCAAAAAAAGATAAACGCTCATTAAAAACAAAAACAAAACTGAAAAACCTGATTCTTGAGATACAGGCATTTTGGAACCATCAGCTAAAACATACATTGAATGAAATCAGCATTGAATGGTCTAAACTCACCAAAAAGGTGAGCGTGCGAGGCGTGTGTGTGATTTATTTTAAGAATGCATTGTTTTGAAATATAATGATCCAACCGAAGCCAGTTTCGTGCGGGTTGTAGGCTTTGAACGCCTCGCCTCCATTTTTGCGTCTTATCGCTGGGCGCTGTGAGTCACAAAAAACAATAAAAACGTTTTTTTTCGAGCTGCATTTTGGAATTGGAAGAGGTAGCAAGGGTGAGCTTTACTATACATGCTAAATTAGACTAATTTTATCCACGTATGCAAACACAACATTCACTATCAGCAAGATGATTTGGAGATATGGACTTCCGCTTTTAGCATACGATGTCACTGCTTGCCTGTCCCGTCCTGTATAAATCTCTCTATTATGCATGGAAATACTTTGGAACAATTTTCCAAAATTAAAATCACTCGAGCTTGATTTGCTGTGTTTTTTACAGTCTTTATGTCCAACAATAAAAACATTTAAATATTTTTGGGCATTTTTGGGGTGGGCTTATAACATCTTGGGGAACAAAATAAAATCAGCAGTTGGGGAACCCTGGGAATACATTATAATACAGTGTACCATGTTAACATGGAACGACTACCGTTCAAAAGTTTGCGATTCACTTAGAAATTCCTGTTTTTTGAAGAAGAAAAGCAATTTTTTTTCGTCCATTAAGGAAATAACAATCAAAATGATACAAGGAAATACAAGAAGTAGACATTGTTAATGTTGTAAATGACTAATTTTGAAAACTGTTGTTCCTGATTAATACCAATAAAACTGTCTACTTTAGACTAGTAGTACACAGCACTGTATGATAGTCCTCAGAACAAGAATAGATGGACGAGTTTACAGAAGAAAGTTCTTTGTTTCTGGCATTTTGAGCCTGTAATCGAACCCACAAATGCTGATGCTTCCAGATACTCAAAACTAGTCTAAAGAAGGCCAGTTTTAATGCTTCTTAATCAGGACAACAGTTTTTTCAGCTGTGATTAACATAATTGCAAAAGGTTTTTCAAATGATTAAACTTGGATTAGCTAACACAACGTGCCATTAGAAACACAGGAATGATGGTTTTGCTGTTAATTAAGGGCCTCTGTCACCTATGTAGATATTCCATAAAAAATCTTTGCCATTTCAGCTACAATAGTCATTTACAACATTTAACATATCTACACTGTATTTCTGAAATCAATTGATTGTTTATTTTTATATGTCGACAAAAAGATGTTATTTTTCTTTCAAAAACCAAGGACACTTCTAAAGTGACCCCAAACTTTTGAACGTTAGTATAGTTTAAAACTTACTCAGCCCATTCATTTTTTGCCATTCAGGCTACTGCTCTACAGCATCATTTATCTCAATGTTTCTGTATTGGGCAGTGCTGCATGGTTTTTATGTTCCATACTGAGGAAAAATATTATCTTTTCATCTCTCTTTTAACTAACAATCCTGTTTTTCACCAGATAGATTTAAATGAAAATTACATCCTGGAGTGAAAAAGGACTTCAAAGCACACACGGATTATTATAGTGAACTGCTGATGCCTCTGTTTTTCTGCGTACCTTCCCTTCAGGGCAGTTATATGAGGCCGTGATTAGGGAGGGCCAATGAGCTGGTGGAGAAGAGGAGGGGAGAGAGGGGGAGAGAGAGGCGAGGAGAGGGGAGGAGAGAGGGGGAAAGGAGAGGGGCCCGTGGACTGACTGGTGGACTTAGGTGGAAAAGGGAGGTTACCAGAGAGATGAGACACAGCAAGGACCACCTGATGGTCCTCAGGGCATTAGGAATCTGCTCCTCAAACATTCCACCAGGCTCCATCCTCCCACCCCTGATTACTGGCCTCTTCACCCTCACCACCCGGCCTCCTGCATCCCTGTGACTGGCCCGACCTGCGTCCGCGCCTGGGCCATGGCCGCCGTCTGCTGCGCCGTCTCCTCTCCCTGGTCTCCATGGTACCCTGGACTGACTGGGGGCTCATGGTGCCACTGGCCCCGCAGGCGCGGGTCCCCAACTTCAGCCTGAGCCCCGCTGAGAGAGTCCCGATTCGCCTAATGACCTAGTGGAAACTCAATGATCCTCTCGGCCACCCTGCTCAACAGTGGATCGAAGTGGCGGGAGCTCATGCTCTATCCTTCTCTCCTTGCTGAAGCGGGACTAAACAGGAGTACATTCGCACCAGATACAAGGCTTCGATAATACACCTTTCTCTCCTTCTGAGGCGGAACTAACAGGCATCAGCCAGATGATCATCACGCTCTATTCCTTCTAACTCCTTCTGATAATCCCGCGGGGCACTAACGATGAAGTCAGCTGCATCCTTCGCTCCGTTCGCACTAGGGTGGACTAACTCCAGGATGCCATGAATCAAGTCTCGGTAAATATCCCCTAATTCTCTCCCTTCTGAAGAGGGAACAGAAACTGATATCAGAATGAAGTCAGACATCAAATAATACTATACTCTCCTTCTAGTAATGACGGGGCTAACAGAGGTAGAACATGAAAAAATGATACTCAGCTCTATCCTTCTCTCCTTCTGAAGGGGACTAACAGGATGAATTCAGCTCTATCCTCTCTA
>NC_036848.1:12595882-12602282 GCF_002910315.2 Salvelinus sp. IW2-2015
TTATCCCCAGCTCTAGCCCCAGTCCCAGCCTTACCCCCAGGGCTCTAGCCCCAGTCCCAGCCTTATCCCCAGCTTCTAGCTCCAGTCCCCAGCCTTATCCCCAGCCATAGCCGCTAGCTCTAGCCCCAGCCCTACCCCAGCCCCAGCCTTATCCCCAGCCATAGCTCCAGCCCTAGCCCCAGTCCTATCCCCAGACCCAGCCCCATTGCCAGCCCTAGCCCCACTCCCAGCCATAGCCACAACAACAATAGGCGGATGTTTCGCCACAGCCTTGGAACCCCATGCAACCACCACAGCGAGCCTGTATGCACACCATAAATGATGGATTCATTAGCATGCATGAATATCTTTTTGAAAGGGGGGATGCCTTAATTCATTATTAATCCCCTCACTGGCAAACAGGGCTGTTGCTACCTGGGCTGGGCTGAGTTGGGCTGGGCTGGGCTGAGTTGGGCTGGGTTAGGCTGGGCTGGGCCGGGTTAGGCTGAGCTGGGATGGGTTGGCTAGGCTGGGCTAGGCTGGGCTGCTACTAAACTCTACTTTAGGGTCTGTCTATGGCTGGTCTGTACACCCCCCACCCCACCCAAATCAACCACCCCCCTTCACAAAGCCCCATCAATCGCTCCCATAAAACATCTGGAAGGAGGGATAATCTGCTATAATTTTGTAGGGGGGAGAGGGCTGATCTTGGGAGGGACACAGTAGGGTGACCGCTCTCTGACAGTATCAAGGTTGGAGCTCTGATGTTGCATTTAGTTACCGTTCAGCCGTGGGTCTGGCTAAACGGTATGGTCCATTACTTCCAATATATAATGTCCACTGGTGGAGACAACCAAACAATGTCTGCATTTTCTGGCTGTTGTTTTGTGAAGGTTGAACAGCCACAGAGCTATGACTTTGAAGTTGCCATTAGCACATTTAGTTTGGGGGTGGGGGGGGGGGGGGGGGGGGGTGACAAATATGACAGAGTGTAAAATAATGCTCGAAGCTGACAATTTACAATGGTCTTTGTACAGGGTGTTTGCATGTGTGTGGGTTGTGGGAGGGGAACGTGCATTTTTCAGTGCTACTGGTTCTAGACGTGTGTGTGTCAGAGTGCGTGTGTGTGTGATGAACTGTCAATGATACACCCCGTCACTCTCTCCCACCACTAGGTTGCACTGCCTGCCTCATAGCATCCCCTCCCACTTGCTTCGAGCCTCCTGGCTCACTCCAGCCAATCACCACCCTCCAAAACCCTGCCACACTGCAGCCTCCATAAATCACACTATAGTACACCCACTTATACACACACTGGATATTTGCCCGCTTTAGTCACATACGTAGATATGAATGTACATAATCCTGTTTGCTTGAACCACCATGTAACATAAATATAACTGACCCAGATAGTCATGTCAAACTTGATCCATGGCCTCATTCCTGCTTGTGTTTCTAACAATTTAATTTTTTTCTCCTAGCAGAAATGTCTGGCATGGGTTCCCAGTAGCAGAGATAAAAGTGAAATATTTGCCAGCTATTCGCCAGATGAAAGTGAATCATTTGCCAGCTATTCGCCAGATAAAAGTGAAATATTTGCCAGCTATTCACCAGATAAAAGTGAAATATTTTTCATGCAGCTATTCGCCAGGTAAAAGCTAAATATTTTCCTCTATGTCCATCAATGTATTTGTACAGAAAAATAAACATAGGCACATTTATGTTTTGCTTATTACTCCAGGCTATTATTACAGTATTACTCCAGGCTATTGTTACTGTACTTCTCCAGGCTATTATTACTGTATTACTCCAGGCTATTATTACAGTATTACTCCAGGCTATTATTACTGTACCTCTCCAGGCTATTATTACTGTACTTCTCCAGGCTATTATTACTGTATTACTCCAGGCGATTATTACTGTGTTACTCCAGGCTAATATTACAGTTCTTACTCCTGGATATTATTACTATATTACTACAGGCTATTATTACTGCTTTACTCCGGCTATTATTACTGTATTACTCCAGGCTATTATTACTGTATTACTCCAAGCTATTATTACTGTACTTCTCCAGGCTATTATTACTGTATTACTCCAGGCGATTATTACTGTGTTACTCCAGGCTAATATTACAGTCTTACTCCTGGATATTATTACTATATTACTACAGGCTATTATTACTGCTTTACTCCAGGCTATTTTACTGTATTACTACAGGCTACTATTACTGTATTACTCCAAGCTATTATTACTGTATTTACTCCAGGCTATTATTACTGTATTACTCCAGGCTATTTTACTGTATTACTCCAGGCTATTATTACTGTACTTCTCCAGGCTATTATTACTGTATTACTCCAGGCGATTATTACTGTGTTACTCCAGGCTAATATTACAGTCTTACTCCTGGATATTATTACTATATTACTACAGGCTATTATTACTGTTTACTCCAGGCTATTATTACTGTATTACTCCAGGCTAATATTACAGTCTTACTCCTGGATATTTTACTATTATTTACTACAGGCTATTATTACTGTATTACTCCAGGCTATTATTACTGTATTACTCCAGGCTAATATTACAGAATTACTCCAGGCTATTATTATTGTATCACTCCAGGCTATTATTACTGTATTAATCCAGGCTATTATTACTATTTTACTCCAGGCTATATCTCCGATACTCACCCAGGTTGCAGTGAGCTGCAGTCGTAGACTGTTCTGTTGTCTGTTAAGCCAGGTACAGCGGGACAGCGGGACCGTGGGTGAAGGCGGCTGTTTTGCTGATACACAAACACAAAGAGAGAGAGAGAGGGTCTGGGTTCTGGAATGTTCCCAGCTGAATGTTTGGGTCTTGGGTCTCCATGCTGCAGAGTGGGGCCAGTGGGTCTGGTGGCAGGCGGCTGCAGGCTCCACACTGTGCAGCTGAACTCCAGTCAACCCCGCCGAATACCTCCGCCTGGGCAGGAAATGTAAATATTGTGCAGTATTGGCATGGCGATGGACAATCTATCACAGGGACGGTTTGGGTACGGGCCATAAGGGGAGCCCCTCGGTAGATCAGAGATGGGCTGCTGGGCCAGGGTTCAAAGGTAAACAGGCGAGACCTGGGTTAAAGAAAGAGGATCTGGCTCCACGCAGGAGGCCACACCCAAACCAACCTCTATCAGCCAAACTCCCCTTTGCCCCGCTAAAAGTGTCTAATCTACACCCTCTTCATCAGCAACCTCAATCAGTCCGCCCTCAGGAGTCTCCTGCCTCTACAAGTCAGCCCTGTCTCCAACATGTCAGCCTCTAACAGTAATTCAAGTGTGCCTCTTAACAATTCTCACATTGTGTAACATTTTGCAACTCTACAAGGGGGAAAATAGGTCAGTGATTTAATTTGGAATGTAATTTGAGACTATGGACAAGACTTGGTCTGTGTGATGTAACAAGTGTCTCTTTTTCTCCATGAACTCCCCGTCAACCGCTGTTTACCATTCATCAGTTAACTATTTCTTTAAAGTCCCCCAGCTGGTCACTAGAGCCTCTGGATATAAAACGACATGTAGGTTAAAACAATAGGTGATGATGRTGCCTGTCATTACGCCTCAAAGTAAAATGCGCACATCGTACCAGGAAATTAAAAGTCGACTGCGGATCTGCAAGGGATAAGTTGGGAGTGGATCAGATGATTATATAAAAGTATAATGCGCCCGTGTCACCACCGGATAGATGCTCGAAATGATATGTCGGGTAGCACTTTAATGTTCTTTCAGGGCGGCGTATTTCTCCCCCGCCGCCTGCCGCTTATTTCCTGCTTGCCCCTGTGAACTCGTCCGTGTGATCCGAAAAAATGCTAATTCTCATATTTTATTTCGATATGCATGGGCTGGTTATGTATTACCCAGACAGGATGTGACATCACCGGGGTCCAAATTAAAAATATGTCGCAGGACAGGCTGTCTAGGATGTCCAGAACCCTGGAGGATGCTGCCTCGAAGTGGGGTCCAGACATGTGATGTTCGCTGGAGGATGCAGGAGGTATRCACGCAGGTGAGACAGATGCACAGGAAGCTAAGTGAGTCGCTTGCAGACTGAGCGCTTTTTAAAACCGTAGTACTTTCACAAGTTCAGATGCGATGCCACACGTTCCCCCTCTGTCTGACTCAGGTGACGCAGTAAACGACCAGAGGTGTTATGGAGACAAATAACATCCATGGATTCCGCACAGACTCAATAGTCACGGACTGGGCTGTAATGTAAAGGGGGACAATATATGTACTGTAATTACATCGAAAGGGTACACATGTCGAGGTTCAGACCTCGGCTTGAATGGCAGGTGCAATCGGCAGAAAACAGAGGTGGGGAGACGAGACTCAGACAAGCTGAACAGTTTACTAAACTGTTCTACTATAAGGCTACTATAAACGTTATTACACATGTAGGAATGATATTATTTATGTGTTAGAAATCGTCTTGAAACCCTAAGCTTGCCTGGTGAATTTATGAACTAGTGTTAGGAAAAGAAACAGCCCATGTTGAGATGAGTTGGTGCATCTCTCCTCCTCTCCGCGGGACAGCGAGGATGCTCTGAGCCGGACTCTTTCGTGCGTCTAGACTCAAAGTGCTGCAGTCAGTCACGTGGTGTTTGTTATTGTCCGCACTCTTTTAAGTGAGGTGGGCTACAGTGTATGGGGGGAGCTGTTTATTTCATAGCACTCAAGTGAAATATTGGGATGCACCACTGCACAAATTATGGATACATGATGGATAATTCTTACTATCAGGGCAAGCATTTGATTGGATAATGAAGTGATACGCAGATCATATGGAATACATTTTCTCCACATAAATGTTTAATAATTTCAAAATATTTTGAAAATAGAAACATAATTCACATGAATGTATACTATAGGGAGGAATACCCTCATGATTTGCATGCATGGCATATATTATTTAATTGAATATCGTGTATTTTATGGAATATCCTGACTACTGATTCTGTGTGAATAAAGTAAAATATACATTCCCATAACTGTACAAGAACGTGCATCGCCTCCTTCATACCACTGTATATGATTGTAGTTTGTGTGTGACACGTTCGTGCAGCGACCTATGGGATTAGGAGTGTGTATGACTCAAACTGCAGTTGCCTGCTCGTCTGGAGTGATCGCTCTATTATTCATGGCTTGCGTGTAGACAGGGTGCTTAATCTCCAGGTTTARTGTGGCAGCTCGTGGCTCAGTGTGCCTACGTAGCTAGGAGGCCAACCCAGGTCAGCCCACTGAGCACCAGGCCTGGCCGGGTTAAGGGAGGCTAAGGCCTGGTACAATTACAGTATAACCATGTAGCCGATGGTAATGGGTGAAGACCTTCATGAAAATAAAATAACCGCCATAACTGTAATTAAAAATAATAAAAAAAATAACATGCAAACCATGAATAATAAAGCTATCACTAATTTCTGCTGTAACAAACTACTCTACAACGTGATGAAACTTTTTTGCTTCTTGCTGAAACATACAAGGTGTTATAGCAAATTTGTCTTTGGTTGCCTAGCAACGCCCCTTCCCTGAAGCAGCAGCACATGCAGTCAGGAGCGGAGGAGAGGACATACTGTGCTTTATTATTATTATTATTATTATTTTAATTTGAACGGTTATAATGTGACTGCGGTTATTTGGCTGACCAATAAGCATCATCCAAAATTCCCTGACCGTCACAGCCCTAGCTAAGGGTAGTGATGGCTGTAGTAACTAAGCGCCTGGGCCTAGCGTGGCCTTTGAGGCCAACAGCAATTAGCCAGGCAGGGCCAGCGAGCAGGGACATATATTCAGGGTTGCTGAAAGGGCCCGGGCGGGGGGTCTATTGGCGGCCGACAGGTGCAAGAGGGAGGAAGGCGACAGGAGCCGGGGGAATCGAAACCAGAGATGGGCCGAAGAGGGTTAGTGTCTCCAGCCCCCGGGGTCAGTTAGTAACACCCCCCCTCCCTTGGGGGTCTGAAGTGAAAGCAAGTCATGCCATTCCATTACTCACCAAAACAAATGCGCCAATCCTAATGATTACAATCATTTGATGTGATTTCATACATACGAGGATCACACATGTTGTTAAAGTTCCATACATGATCAGGTTATTTTGTTCTTTGCTATAATCCCCATTAAGTACGTAACTTGAAGTTTGATGGTGAAGTTGAAAGGCTTATTAAGGCTACTCGTCTTGCTGGATTCGGCATTGAACAAAAGTACTGTATTGTTAATGTGCTATTTTTTTCTCCCTGGCTGTTCTGCTTGAACTCCCTAATCCTGGTTAAAGCCGTTACACATCCTGCTGTCATGATGTGAGACTCCAGACAGGAGACTGGCTCTGCAACTTGGTTTCATTTAGCATTCCTTAGGGGTTTATGGGCAGGTGTTTACAATTACGGG
>NC_036848.1:12603489-12648207 GCF_002910315.2 Salvelinus sp. IW2-2015
AATACACTAATAACAGTAAATAGTCAATACAGTAAATACAGTAAATACACTAATAACAGTAAATAGTTAATACAGTAAATAGTCAATACAGTAAATACAGTAAATACACTAATAACAGTAAATAGTCAATACAGTAAATACAGTAAATACACTAATAACAGTAAATAGTCAATACAGTAAATACAGTAAATACACTAATAACAGTGAATACAGTCAATACAGTAAATAGTCAATACAGTAAATACACTAAATTTAGTAAATACAATAGTGGCATCATTCTCGATATTAATGGTGGCGTTCCGCTTTAGAATGATTCCCGAGCCGCTGTAGCAGTTAAACGCATTCCTGGTTTTGTGGTGGCCATTATGTGGCTTCTTAATCACCACCTAGGCTTTTATAACCTCCCTGAGCTTCAATGTGTGGCTGCAGGGAGGGAACCACATGTGGGCACCGACCAGGAAACACAGGCCTACAAGAATAGGCCCTCCCTCCCCGCCTCCCAGAACTTACAGTCTGGGCTCTGTAAACTCAGTGGGCTGAACACAATAGGCAAAGGGCACAGTGAGAAGTGTTCTGCTGCATTTGATTGATGCTTATGAGAAGGGAACTGGGTACATTCTTTTCTATGATCCTGCTGGGAGTGTCAAGAGAGATTAGGAAAGTATTAATAGATGGATTTCTCTACTACCATGTGTAGAGAGCTGAATTCCATGGAATAGTCTGGTAAGCTCCTACTGCAGGCTTCCTACGTCGCCTTACTGGACATTTACCCTGGTCCTATTATTTACATCTTGAAATTAAGCGGTCAAGAGAGTTGGGCCAGCAACTGAAAGGTCGCTGGTTCGAATCCCCGAGCCGACTACGTGAAACATCTGTCAATGTGCCCTTGAGCAAGGCGCTTAACCCTAATTGCTCCTGTAATTCGCTCTGGATTAGAGTGTCTGCTAAATGACGTAAATGTAAAAATGTAATAAAATACACTACTTAATGGGCAGTATTTCGGTTACATGTATTTGAAACATGTATTAGACTGGGCCGAATTACACTCCAATGTATTTTGTAACAAGATACTTTCGAGAGCTGTAATTTGTATTTTCAAAATACAAAATACTTTTTCATACCATTTTTTTAATAGTGGTTCACCATTTTGTGGTCCCCTTTCACCCTGCATTGGTATCAGAAGTCTGATAGCATTATGGTGTGATAAGAGCGTCTGCTATGTATAAATTTCCAATTGAAAAGCATCCTGAATATTATTCGAATGAGCTCTGCCACGGAACAAGGTTTTGTCTAGGAATGATTCAACTTTTGTCAAAATTGACTTTTCGTAGCAGGTTTAGAGGAATTTACGCAGCAGGTTAGGAGAATTAACGAAGCAGGTTAGGAGAATTAACGAAGCAGGTTAAGAGAATGAGGTTAAGCTGTGCCCCATCTAGACATAACCCCAAAACAAGGCCAATGATAATACCCAGTGTGCTTTGCAGTTCATTTTGGTATATTCATATTCACGTATATACAGTATCAAATCAAATCAAATGTTATTTGTCACATACACATGGTTAGCAGATGTTAATGCGAGTGTAGCGAAATGCTTGTGCTTCTAGTTCCGACAATGAAGTAATATCCAACGAGTAATCTAACCTAACAATTTCATAACAATTACCTTATTCACACAAGTGTAAAGGAATGAATAAGAATATGTACATAAACAAATATATGAATGAGTGATGGTATAGAACGGCATAGGCAAGATGCAGTGGATGGTATAGAGTACAGTATATACATATGAGATGAGTAATTTAGGGTATGTAAACATATAAAAGTGGCATTGTTTAAAGTGGCTAGTGATACATTTATTACATCAATTTTTCCATTATTAAAGTGGCTGGAGTTGAGTCAGTATGTTGGCAGCAGCCACTCAATGTTAGTGATGGCTGTTTAACAGTCTGATGGCCTTGAGATAGAAGCTGTTTTTCAGTCTCTCGGTCCCTGCTTTGATGCACCTGTACTGACCTCGCCTTCTGGATGATAACAGGGTGAACAGGCAGTGGCTCGGGTGGTTGTTGTCCTTGATGATCTTTTTGGCCTTCCGTGACATCGGGTGTAGTAGTGTCCTGGAGGGCAGTAGTTTGCCTCGTGATGCGTTGTGCAGACCTCACTACCCTCTGGAGAGCCTTACGGTTATGGCGAGCAGTGCCGTACCAGGCGGTGATACAGCCCGACAGAGGCATCTCGATGTGCATCTGTAAAAGTTGAGTATGTTTTTTGGTGACAAGCTGAATTTCTTAAGCCTCCTGAGGTTAAGAGGCGCTGCTCGCATTCTTCACACGCTGTCTGTGTGGTGGGACCATTTCAGTTGTCCGCTGAGGATGTACGCCGAGGAACTTTAAAACTCTTTACCCTCTCTCTATCTATCTCTCCAACTCGAACTTCTGGCCAGCTACTCTAGGGTTTGTGCTCCTTCTTAGCAGTCAGGATCGATCCTGCTCTCCTGACAATGTCTCTTCCTCCTCCGTTAGCTGTATCATCTTCTTTAGAGTATATCTATGCCCGACATATTGAGCGCTGTATATATAATGCACACATCGACACACCACTGCCAACTCCCCCGTAAGAGTCTCCATCACACCTTCCCTCCCTTACCTTGCCTTAAGGAGCACGTGCTCGTCATGAGCCTAGAGTATGTAAAGTACATTACTCTAAACTTGCTTTTGAATACGGAACCTTACACCACATGTAGTTCGTCTGCAAACTTGATGATTGAGTTGGAGGCGTGTATGGCCACGCAGTCGTGGGTGAACAGGAGAGGGCTGAGTACAGGAGAGTACAGGTGAGGACTGAGAGCGCACCCTTGTGGGGCCCCAGTGTTGAGGATCAGCGGGGTGGAGATGTTGTTACCTACCCTCACCACCTGTGGGGCGGCCCGTCAGGAAGTCCAGGATCCAGTTGCACAGGGCGGGGTCAGGACCTAGGGTCTCGAGCTTGATGACGAGTTTGGAYGGTACTATGGTGTTAAATGCTGAGCTGTAGTCGATGAACAGCATTCTCACATAGGTATTCCTCTTGTCCAGATGGGTTAGAGCAGTGTGCAGAGTGATTGCGATTGCGTCGTCTGTGGACATATTGGAGCGGTAAGCAAATTGGAGTGGGTCTAGGGTGTCAGGTAGGGTGGAGGTGATAGGGTCCTTGACTAGTCTCTCAAAGCACTTCATGATGACGGAAGTGAGTGCTACGGGGCGGTAGTCATTTAGCTCAGTTACCTTAGCTTTCTTGGGAACAGGAACAATGGTGAATAAAACCTAAGATTACCTTTGGGTAACAATGTAAGAAATAACACATAAAAAAACAAAATACTGTATAGTTTCCTAGGAACGCGAAGCGAGGCGGTCATCTCTGTCGGCGCCGGAAGTTCTAGTATTTACATGTTGGTCATTTAGAAGACACTGCTATCCAGAGTGAATGACTTAAAGTCAGTGTATTCAATTAACGTAAATAACAACAACATATCACAGTCATACCAAGTAAAATGTTTTTGTAACCGTTACTGAGGATGTTGTTGCTGTAAGGGCCGGCTCCTTGCAAATGTATTTCTGTATTTTAAAATACAAAATGCAGTGGCAAGAAAAAGTATGTGAACCCTTTGTAATTACCTGGATTTCTGCATAAATTCATCATAAAATGTATCTGATCTTCATCTAAGTCACAACAGTAGACAAACATAGCGTGCTTAACGAACAACACACAAATTATTGCATTTGTCTTGTTTATATTGAATACGTCATTTAAACATTCACAGCGTAGGTTGGAAAAAGTATGTGAACCCCTAGGCTAATGACTTCTCCAAAAGTTAATTGGAGTCAGCAGTCAGCTAACCTGGAGTCCAATCAATGAGACGAAATTGGAGACGTTGGTTAGAGCTGACTTGCCCTATAAAAAACACTCACAAAATGTGATTTTGCTATTCACAAGAAGCATTGCCTGATGTGAACCATGCCTCAAACAAAAGAGATCTCAGAAGACCTAAGAATTGTTGACTTGCATAAAGCTGGAAAGGGTTACAAAACTATCTCTAAAAGCCTTGATGTTCATCAGTCCACGGTAAGACACATTGTCTATAAATGGAGAAAGTTCAGAACTGTTGCTACTCTCCCTAGGAGTGGCCGTCCTGCAAAGATGACTGCAACAGCACAGCGCCAAATGCTCAATGAGGTTAAGAAGAATCCTAGAGTGTCAGCTAAAGACTTACAGAAATCTCTGGAACATGCTAACCTCTCTGTTGACGAGTCTACGATACGTAAAACACTAAACAAGAATGGTGTTCATGGAAGGACACCACAGACGAAGCCACTGCTGTCCAAAAAAACATTGCTGCACGTCTGAAGTTTGCAAAAGAGCACCTGGATGTTCCACAGCGATACTGGCAAAATATTATGTGGACAGATGAAACTACAGATGAGTTGTTTGGAAGGAACACACAACACTATGTGTGTAGAAAAAAAGGCACAGCACACCAACATCAAAACCTTAAGTATGGTAGAGGGAGCATCATGGTTTGGAGCTGCTTTGCTGCCTCAGGGCCTGGACAGCTTGCTATCATAGATGGAAAAATGAATTCACAAGTTTATCAAGACATTTTACAGGAGAATGTTAGGTTATCTGTCCACAAATTGAAGCTCAACAGAAGTTGGGTGATGCAATAGGACAACGACCCAAAACACDGAAGTAAATCAACAACAGAATGGCTTCAACAGAAGAAAATACACCTTCTGGAGTGGCCCAGTCAGAGTCCTGACCTCAACCTGACTGAGATGCTGTGGCATGACCTCAAGAGAGCAGTTCACACCAGACATCCCAAGAATATTGCTGAACTGAAACAGTTTTGTAGAGAGGAATGGTCCAAAATTCCTCCTGACTGACTGCAGGTCTGGTCCGCAACTACAGTTAACGTTTGGTTGAGGTTATTGCTGCCAAAGGAGGATCAACCAGTTATTAAATAAAGGGTTCACATACTTTTTCCAACCTGCAATGTGAATGTTTACACGGTGTGTTCAATAAAGATATGAAAATATATAATTGTTTGTGTGTTATTAGTTTTAAGCAGACTGTTTGTCTATAGTTGTGACCTAGATGAAGATCAGATCAAATTTTATGACCAATTTATGCAGAAATCCAGGTATTTCCAAAAGGTTCACATACTTGTTCTTGCCACTGTACATGTATTTTAATTAAATGCATTTGAAAATACAAGTATTTTGTAGTTTCTTTTGATACATTGACCTTTATGCTATTTTGTAATTCTATTTTGTAGTTGTTGCCCATCCCTGACCACATCACATATAAACAGTTAACATTTGATTGGCCATTAATATATAAGCCGCTGATTGGCCGTTTATATATATAAGCCTTTAATTGGCCGTTAATATATAAGACTTTGATTGGCTGGTAATATATAAGCCTAGGAAGGAGTGATGATGGCCTGACTCTAGTTTGATGGATGAGTTGAATAAAGGAGAGAGCAGCAGCTCCACAGTAACAGTGGCATACTTGTGGTAGGCCAGCTCCATCCATCACTCTCTGTTTACACCGCTCTTTCTCCACCGACCAGGGGGAAAGGAGGACAGATGATTGAGGGGGGTGATTAATAAGCTGAGCGGCTGTTTGTGGGAGCGATGGCAGCCGTGGTGATTCCTCCATAACTCCCAGCTAGCTAGATTCTTAAGAGTATATTTAAAGGGTATTAGACTGGCCCTGGTTGTTTGAATAGGATCTACAGTATAACGTGTGAAGAGGCTGGCCTGCTCTGACGTTGTAGTAGGGCTCATCTAGCGAACAGCTGTGGGCTCTTAGCGACTAAATAAACCTTGCAACCGGTTCGATGGGCGTCACGGGCGACATGCGCTGTCAGGGGCCGACGTGCTTGATGCCATAATTCACGGGGCAACAGCCATACATGACATTGAGGAGTGGGGAGGGGGGAGGAGGAGGTAGTGGGGGCCAGTGTTTGTAGGGGAGAGGGGTAGATAGACACCACTCTGCCTGTTTACCCTGCTCCTGATGACCCCCTGCCTGCTGCCAGGGCAATTATCACCTTGGAGGAATGTGGGACCTGCGTGTTAAATTCCCACTGAAGCCCCTTGGAGGAGGAGGTCAGGGAGTAGGATGTCCCCCCATGGGGGCAGCGTGTCGGGGGATTGGGGTGGCCGGGTGCAGGGAGAGAGGGAGAGGAGGAGTAGGGAGGGTGGTCCAGGTCCAGGGGGGATTCCTAGATCTGTCAGTGCGTCTCTCCATCCTCTAGCTCCACATCAGCCCTCCAACCAACAAGCTAAACAGGATTTGCATCCATGGTGTATTTACAATGCAAATGGATTCCCTCCCTCTTTATTTGATTTGGAGACTTATCCCAGGGCAGGCCTCACCGTGTAGACAGACAGGGCCAGAGTTTAGACTGTACATGAGGCTAGGAGACATCTTGTTTAGCTGCTTCAGTTAGCCAGCCACCAGACTGCTGCGTTGGCTTTGTTTTGCGCGGAAAAATGTTATGGTGTCAATTTTGTCTCGCTATTAGGTTTAGGTCTACCTCAGTAAATTTGCCCAAACACTGGCACACTGTGAAGGCCTGAGCCGTCTGCACTTTTAATATGTCTGTTTGTGTCAAGCTGTTTTTAGTACACAAGTGTAAATCACAACTTTACAAGTGTACCGTAAAGGCTAGCTGTTATTCGGTTTGTGTGCGAGTGTGTGTGTGTGTGTGTGTGTGTGTGTGTGTGAGGGCTCCAACGTGGCACTAACAGTGTATTGCAGTCCCTGAAGGTGTTAGTCTGAGCGTGTGTGTCTGGTGCTGTCCTGTCCAGAATGCCACTTTTTCTCATCCTTCCTTTCCACCATGTCTAATGTAGAAAACAAGAGTGGTTGGCTGACACAGCATATCATGTGCTGGATGGACATGCATGACTCCCATGAAAATCGACCCTGCTCTTTACCCTAATATTCAGACCAGGATTAATGTGCCAGGCTTATACATGTTTATGTTCTCTTCAACAGCTACTATATCAAGGGGTCTGCTAAAGGTAAGATTACAAGAAAAACCTCACTTTGCATGTCCTTCATCTAGTGATGATGATAGCGTTGACTGATAGCTAGGCATACTTTAGCATGTAGCTCAGTTTGTGAGGCCAGTGAACCTCAGTTCCCCTCTAGACCAGCCGCTGCACTCCGCTGTGCTGTGTCCTGAGCACTCTGTGTTAAGCTGGGTCGTTCATTAACTATGCTGTGAGAGCAGCCACCCTTGAACACCAAGCCCAAACACATTGTGACAAACCAGAGTATCCCCGCAGTGTCATCGGATGACCTCGCCACTTTCAATTAGTGCCAGTCCAACATCACCTCTCCTTTAAGACCACAGAGGGGCCCCACATAGTAGTAGGCCTGGTCTCCGCCCACTGCCCTCTCTGCGTGGAGTAGGGTGAAGTTAACCCTAGACACTGATCTAAGGTCATTTTATGTTTTTTGTTCACTATTATGGACAAGGTTAGGGTTGGATGGTAAGCTCATCCTAGATCTGTGGGAGGTGTCCCGGTGGCCCTCTGTTTTCATTCTTTATTTGCAGGCAGGCAGCCAACATCCACCCTGTCTTATGAGGACCCCAGCCCATAACAATAGGAGTGACCGTAGAGTATGGGACCAGTTAAGCCCCCCCTGCCCCACCTACCCGCCAGGAGTTGAACTTCACCGTTGTCATGGAAACACACTTTCCCCCCTCCCCAATGCCCCTCCCACCATTGTGTTTCTCTCTGCACAGTAATGGCCGTGGGCTGAGGGGCTTTTTTAGGGGCATGTAATGTCATGTAGTGACTCCACAACCAGGAACACATTAGTACTAAATACGTTCTATATAATGAATGATTTCTGTAAGTGTTTTCTGCCTTTAAAACCAGGTCAGATTGTGGATTTGTTCATGTTATTGCAGAACATAGATTATTAAATCTGTTTACAGAAGTAGCAAAAGTCATCTGGTTGTTTTGCCGTGCTTAAAGATGAATAGAAGCTGACCTAATAGCTCTACTTGTAAAGGGAACTCCTCATACTGATCTCCGACTGGTCTGTCTGATAGCCTGACTGTAGAGGCGGGCTTCGCATACTACTGTCTGCCTGCGTGTGCACACTGCACACACACTACACTAGAGCACCCGTCCACACACTCTAGCTGCACGATCTCTAATGCACACGAGCTCACGGATGACCACACGCACACCCACACACGTGTGCTAGTATCACGGACATTGTAAAAACGAGAGAATGAGAGAGCCAGAGAGACATTGCATGGAAGAGGACTAACAGGGAAATCCCCAAATGCCAATTTTAGAGCCTGCACTTAATCAACATTTTACCCAAGGAAAAGTCATTGCTCCTAGTTGCGTATAGACTGTTTCACATGCTAAGGAGAGTTGCATTGGTGTGCTGTATTAATTGATGTTACTACATGAGCTATATATTAAAACTGTATAGAGTGTTTTCCTGTTAGGAGGAAGGGTCCCTGTCATCCTTCCTTCACCTCTCCATCCATCCCTCATCCACCAGGCCCGTGTGGTGTGTCGTCTCTGGTCCGCTGCCCAGGCACAAAGGGAAGACCAGGCCTGGCACATTCATTGTGCTGCTCTTAAAGGAAACCACCAGCCAATGTACTGTAGGCTCAATAGGGCATTGGTGTTTTGTAAGGTCTGATAAAGTGCGGACTAAACCGTCTAGGGTCTGGGCTGGTCCGCCCCCGGGGTTGTGTCCTCCATTATGAAGGAAGCAGTCGTGTGTGTTGTGAATGTAGGTCTGTGTAATGCTTGGTTAGTGCTGAACACTGGGGTGGGACTAGGGAGGGCCTGGGCGTCGGGACCATTGAGGACTGGTTAAAGATGTCACCCCAGTGTTTGGAGCTGCTGTCCACTGCCGTTAATTGTGAAAAGGGATGATTGGGCGGCTCCTTATGACTGGAGGAGGAGAGCAGAGGGACGTTTTTTTTTCTGGAGCTTGTTGAGCGACCGGATTGGTATCTTTTGTGTGTGGACATTTTTTTCAGATGGTGTCAAGAGAAGAGGGATGTCAAGATGATCAGAGTGGTTAGGGTGTGTGTAGACTCTCCCAGCGACTGTCCTCTTCTTTTGAATTACTTCCACGTGCATAATTTAGCAGTATTAAGAATGCATAACTTTGCATCCGAATTTTCCCTAACATTGAGGGAAGAAAAAAAGGAATAACACATTTGTTACCAGTCACGCCTTGTTTTTCACGCCTTTCAAGTGACACTTCAAAAGATGCTCCCTGGCCCATCTTAGCATTTCCCCGACACCTCTTGGGATGAGACGGAACAAATGGGAGGATGATCCAGAGATCAAGTTCATTAAGCTAAGCAAAACAAACACATGGGCAGTGAGAAAGAGACAAAGAGGGAGGGTCTTGTGAGTGCCGTGGCCCTTGTCTAAAGCCGTTAGGGGCCCCGTGTGGGTGTCTGGGTCTCCAGAGTCTGCTTGGGTAATTATTAGCCCAGTGTGTGGGAGTGTGAAGGAGAGTGTGTGTAGAAGTATGTCTGTCTGGCTGGCTGTCTGTCTGTCTGGCTAGTGCTGGCTGTCTGTCTTGTCTGGCTAGTGCTGGCTGTCTGTCTGTCTGGCTAATGCTGGCTGGCTGTCTGTCTGTCTGGCTAGTGCTGGCTGGCTTGTGCTGGCTGGCTGGCTGTCAGGCTAGTGCTAGCTGGGATGTCTGTCTGGCTAGTGCTGTCTGACTGGCTAGTGCTGGCTGGCTGTCTGGCTAGTGCTGGCTGGCTAGTGCTGGCTGGCTAGTGCCAGCTCTCTGTCTGGCTAGTGCTGGCTGTCTGGCTGGCTAGTGCTGGCTGTCTGTCTGTCTGTCTGGCTAGTGCTGTCTGGCTAGTGCTGGCTGGCTAGCTGTCTGGCTAGTGCTGAATGGCTGGCTGGCTAGTGCTGACTGGCTGGCTAGTACTGGCTTGCTGGCTGTCTGTATGTCTGTCTATCTGGCTAGTGCTGGCTGGCTGGCTGGCTAGTGCTGGCTGGCTGTCTGTCTGGCTGGCTAGTGCTGGCTGGCTGGCTATCTGAGTGGCTAGTGCTCTCTGTCTGGCTGGCTAGTGCTGACTGGCTGTCGGTCTGTCTGTTTGCATTCTCACTGCATCATGCAAATGGATGAATCGACGGCCCAAATTGAAGTGGGGAGGGCTCTCCTATAAACTCAAACCTATATCCCGCTTTGTATGAACTTACCCCCTCCCAATACTGCCCTCTCCTTCATACCCTGAGCAGGGAGAGAGGGGGTATCTGAAGAGGAGAAAAGCCATCTTTGACATGTCTACTGGTGCCCGTCAGGACAAAGGCCCATTTCCTGCTCTTCCATGTGGAAAATATCTGGGAGAGAAGGAGGAGGGAGGAGACAATTAGTGGGATCCGCTAATCACCAGGGCAAAACACATTTAATTGACATGTGAAATGTTGTTTAATCTAACAAGTCGATAGGCAGTATGACAATGGGCTGGCAATCAGGATTGGAAAGCCAGGGGACTTTGACAGCTGATTGCTGAGGGGGGAGGTCGTTGTGAGAGCTGGTGTGTGTGTGTGTGTGCTGGGGTGGGGTGGGGGAGACCCATGGGGATTAAACACCATTATGCCTTTAACCCATTTGGACAAATAACTAGGCTGCCTTTAAACACAGAGCAACACACTCAGCCTTAGTAAGAGAGTTGTTTGAGTGTTTTAGTATATCCTCTAAACCAGTGAAAACCAGTTATTTCTCATTGTATGACCACAATAAAGATGAAGAAAGGGAGTACTCCGGCAACAAAAAAAAACACAAATGAGGGTTGGAGTGTGAAAAAAAGTAAGCCCCTTTCGCTTTGACAGAAATCAATACGTATTTAAGGTTCTAAAAAACCAGTATCCCCATATTGTAAAGCCTCAGTCTGAATTGAACGCATGGAGTGGTGGTTTAGAGACCAGACTTAGGCAATTCAAAACCTATTACTACACTGTTATTTACCACTCATTTGTTCAAAAGCACATTGAACAGGTTCTTTACATACTCAGTGCACTAAAATCTCAACCTCTGGAACCCTAAACAGGTACTTCATCAATAAAAATGTCTTTCTATAAAAAATGATTCTGAATAGTTTTCATATCAATGTGGCCAATAATATCACATAAAGATTAAACTAAGAAAGATATTAGGAAAACAACCCATCCTCACCATAGAACATTGTACTGGGCGTGTAACTGTGGACTAGTGATTGGCATTCCGTCTCCTTCGGCTCAGCTCACCAAAAAGAGACGTCTCTTTTTTTGTCTCCCTAAACGGCTCTTTAAAAAAAGATATGTTTTGTATTTCTTAAAGTCAAACAGTTTGCGATAGTTTGACTATGATTGGTGTTAAAACAATTCTAATTAAATTATTAACTGAAATCATACTCTACCTTAACCACAATGTATTTAAAAATGCTTTGGTTTGTTATGAAAAAGAATGCTATTAAACATCTGCATTTAAAGTGTAACTTTTTAATGTATATAAACAAAGTGCATATAAAACAAACCATTCAAAACGAATACAATCTGAACAGCATAATAGAATATTTTGCACCTTATCAAAGAAAGATATATAACAATGTGCAAAACTGCAGCATCCCACTTAAAACATTAAACTGGTCCCTCTTTTCTCTCTCTTCTTTATTGCCATGCTATAACCAGCATCCCACTTAAAACATTAAACTGGTCCCTCTTTTCTCTCTCTTCTTTATTGCCATGCTATAACCAGAAGCAAACAGCAAGGCTGACCATATGTATCTTTTATGAGAGATTTGCATTCAGAAATGCAAGCTGCCTCACTATCGAGGGGCTGATGTGGTTTCTTCTCTCAGTAATTATTTGTCCCGTTTTCGAGAAGACCCTCTCAGAGGGAACTGGTGTGGTCACTATGCAGAGTCTCCCTGTCATGACTTTAGTAAGTCGTGGGTAGACCGAGGCCTTGTTCTTCCACCAGCTCAGAGGATCTGCAGATAAATAGGATCCTCCAAATAGGATCGGACCTCCATTATGGCATCTGCTGAGAGATTCCTTCGTGCTGCATCCCCAGTTGCTCTCTTGTCAAACAGCATCCAAACAGCAGATGTTTGTGGCACTACTGCTGGTGCTTCTGCTCCATCTGCTCCCTCTTCTTCCTGTTGCCCTGGTGCCTGAGCCAGCTGACTGCTGGGACTGTCCCGCCCTGCTGCTGAGGTTATTCTTTGAAGAGCCTCATCAATCGCTCTGGCATCACTGAAGGCTACCTTCTTAAACCTGGGGTCAAGTGCAGCGGTTTCTGATAGCATATATTCCATTCTGTGGATCTTTCTGTCCATTGATGAACATAGGGTGTCCATCAACTCTGTCACATGTTCTGTGGTTACATTTGCTTCTCTCTGGCGGCTGGCTGTGATTCGCTGCAGACTCTTACACAGGAGTATCATTTTTAAGGTTGTCACATAGCTGAAAAGAGAGAACAGTAACTTAATTAGTTCAGGTTCATGTTTTGTCTACTGACACTACATTCTCATCTACTGCTCATATACATATATAATACTGGATTAAATAATGATGTAGTAATAACTGCTTACTGTACCGCTCTCCACTGATCTCCACAGTGACCTGCTCAAAGGGTTCCATGACTCTGCACACCTCCTCCACCACCTCCCATTCCTCTTGGGTCAGAGAACAGGTGCATTGACAATGGCCAGGGTAGAGATGGTGGCATCCTTTGACTCAAGAAACCGCTCAACATATAAAATGTTGAATTCCACCTTGTAGTGCAGTCTTGTTTAGGCCTCAGCTCAGGCATCCCCATCTGGCGTTGTGTAGACTTTAGTTTTTCAGCACCTACTGTGCTCCTGTGGAAGTATTCCACAGCTGCTTTCACTTTGTCCACAGTGGGCTTCATCACCTTCAGAACATCTCTTACAATCAGGTTGATTGTGTGGGCAAGACATGGATGATGGGTCCATTTAAACATTTTCATGGCTTTGGTTATGTTAGCTGCATTGTCACTAACACAACAGACCACTTTTCCATCTACTTGCCATTCTCTGGCCACTCTCAACAGTTCCTCTGCCAAGTTCTCTGAGGTGTGTCTGTCGCTGAACTCAAAGCAGTCCAGAAGAAAGCTAGACATCGAAAAATCTTCAATGAAGTGACATGTAACCGACATGTAAGAAGTGGTTACCCTTGATGTCCATTAGTCAGTGTTAAGGCAAACTGCAGTAGCTTTTTGGACTCTTTCCCGCACTGAAGCCTGTGTYCTCTCGTACAGTTGTGGAATAAGTGATTTTGAAAGGGTTTTCCTGCTTGGAATTGTGTACATTGGATTTTGACTATTGCTATAATTTCTAAAACCTCTGTCCTCCACGATCAAAAATGTCTGGAAATCGGTGGCAATCATTTTAGCCAATGCAATATAAATTTGGCCTTATTTTGCTACAGACATAGACTTTGGCATAAACTGGTCCATAGAAGACTGCGTTGCTGTGGGTCYRGGAGTAGGCCTACTTGACTGAGTGGATACATCTCCACGTGTGGAGGTGCTGGCTCCACCACTATCACTAGCAGGCCCGCTAGTTTCTCGAAGCTCCGCTACAGCTAGCTTCACAMWTGGGTGCACAGWTCYCATATGCCGGTGTAGGTTYTGCGTTGAACCGGCTTGATATGAGATTTTGTTTTGGCAAATTCTACACTGTGCTCTAACATTGTCTACATTATTAAAATGCATCCAAATGCTACTGTGCTTCCAACTCATATTCCAGCTGTTGTTTCACAGCTGTCCTTCCTCTCTGTTCTCGGCTGCTCAGTGTGTGACTGTGAGTGAGTTGGCTCGGCCCTCCCTCACGCATCTTTYGTTCATTGATTGACACTGCGTGTCTGATTGACAGGAACAACAGGTGAGGCTGTTAGTCTGAGCAGACAGTCAGAACGAATGTGTGCGCTTGAGCATTTATGCCTATATTATTTTATTTATTTTTTCGTTCTTTGAATTAGTTAATTCTGTTCATTTAAATCTTTTGATTATTCATATCTTAATTTTTAAATATTTTTATAAATAGATTCGGTTCTTCTGATATGCGAGCCGGCTCCCAACGTTCACCTACAAGAGCCGGCRCTTAGAGCTGACTCRTTCGCGAACGACCCATCACTAATGTGGACAAGATCGGTGTGCACTCTCCTAATCAGTCCTCAAACAATTCAAAGTGGTGAGTACAGGTTGTCGATACAATGTATTTTAACTTAGAAAAAAAAAAAATCAACGTTGTTCTCGCGTGTGATCTTTTACATAACAACTGTGGGACATATTTAGCGATGGAAATATGAAAAAACATTTTTGCAAACAGTTGCAATATCTATTTGACACCAAATAATGGGGATAGCAATGGAGAGTAATGTCTGAAGTGGAGAAAAAAAATATCAGGAAATGCACACTTTTGTGGTTAAAGTTGTTTTTCACCATCTTTTCACATGCAGCCATGATGATGTTTTATCATTTGGGGCGGCAGGTAGCCTAGTGGTTAGAGCAGTAACTGATAGGTTGCTGGATCGAATCCCTGAGCTGACAAGGTCAAAATTGGTCGTTCTGCCCCTGAACAAGGCAGTTAACCTGCTGTTCCCCGGTAGGCCGTCATTGTAAATAAGAATTTGTTCTTAACTGACTTGGTTAAACACGTGTCCTTTACAAATGGCATTCGTGTTGGTTTTACATCCCAGGTGTAGATMATTAGATTTCACGTTCACCATAGCTTGTGCATGTCGTGATAGTCTTTGAAGCTGTCCCTCTCTGCCAGGAACCAAAAAGCGATCTGGCATTTCAGACAGAAGTTCTGGAATTTCCCCCCCCCTGTGTTTTATGCAATGCTTGCAGTTTTTCCTTTTGTCTTTTGGCATGTGTGTTGGATAGTGGCGCTCACCTTGAGTGGGGGTCTTGTGATGGTTGTGGATTGCTTTGGGCCCCCAATTCAGCCATTTCCAACACCAGCTGCTCTCGGAAGGCCAACTGGGAGAGAGGGGTTTGACCTTTTGCTTTGACCATCTGCTTGTGGAGAATGAAAGCATTTACATCCCAGGTGTAGTTAAATAGTTGTAAATAGTTCTGCTTATTTTTATAGTGAAGGACACGTGTTTAACCAAGTCTGTGTTTGATAAGACATTTTACTTTTTTTTTTATTTATATCTGTTGCTTTTATATCGTTTTTTGTAAACAGTTAATTTGTATGTGGGACTAATACATTGGATATGCCTAAGCTAAATGTTCAGGCACTTTGGAGATGTTGAAAAAACACTTGGATATCCCCTGTATGTCCCTGACACAACCACAATGTTTGAGAGAGGTTGGTGTTGTAGAAATTGTGTTTCTATGCTGAACAAATAGCATTTAGGGATTGCAAATATGTAATAGCACTGGAATTATCTAYCATGGTTGTTATATCCACAAAGTGGTAAAAAAAAGTGTTATAGACCTTCCTGGTCTTGTGAAGGACCATCAGATAGGGGCGACACCCTCCATGCTGGCATTGTAGTCCTTCATATTAACAGGAATGGAGACATTCTTCCTTTTTCACCCTCCTTGAGACATGGTTGTTATTGAATGCCTTATGCTGTGAGGTGAGCAAAAAAAAGCAGCTTGTTAGTCCTGCTCCCTCTCCGCTGTCTTTGTCATGTTGTTTACCTTGGTCTTGGGGAAAACGATTCTGTTAGGACGAATGGTGCCACAATCCCCTATTTTATTTTTCAAGAGGTCTATGAAAAGTGGATGTAYAYCRATCAGACYGGYTGATTGACATAGCAGTGGGGGGTGAAGARCTTGACCGGAAAGGGCGCTTGCTGGGGAGGGGTGGCTACCAAACGTCATCATCCAAATCCTCTGCATCCTCCACTCTGTGGTGACTAAAATAAAGGGATATATTGTTGTAAGACACCCAGAATTACAGTTGACTAAATTTACTAAACGACATAACTGTTCATTAAAAACACCAAGCCTGGGGCGCTAGAGAGCGTGGTATGAAGTAGACGTGCTTTGCTAGAGCTCCGCTCTATTGTGAAACAAATTAGTATTTATATTAACCTCTCACAACCTATAACTTAAAACAAATGTGACAAAGGGAAAAGGCACCAAAAAAGGGGGCGCTAAACAAGATAATTTGAATGAGATAGACAACGAACCAATTTCAACGTCGCCGACCCACGAGGAGCTAGCTGAAGAGGCTAGCTTCTTAGAGTTCCCCACAGATCCTACTCAAAGTGACATACTGGCTGCCATAAACTCACTAAGCAAGAAGGTGGACACAAGGTTGGCTGATATCTCAAAGAGTATTGGGACTTTGGCCGAAACTGTGAAGGCAACTAAGGGAAGGGTGCATGAGGTTGAGCAGACGACAGTCGATCACGAGGTCAGGCTACAGGACATAGAGAAACAGTGCGCAACGTTAAAAAATGACAACAAAACCCTGAAGGCCCGACTGGAAATGCTCGAGTCGCATTCAAGACGCCAGAACATCCGAATATGTGGGATCCAGGAGGACACTGAAAAAGGGAAACCCACTGAATTTGTCTCGGAGCTGATACTGGAATTGCTGGGGAGTGAACACTTCAAAACGGCCATCCTGATCGACCGCGCACACAGATCTCAGGCAACGAAGCCGGCCAAGGGCGGGCCACCAAGGCAATTCATTGTACGGCTGGCTGCACTATCCCCAGACCAGGGATCTCATCCTCAAGCTGGCTAGTCAAAAGTTCCCCCTTAACTACAACGGAGCCAGGGTGTCTTTCTACCCAGATCTTACCTTGGAGGTGAGGAACCAACGGAAAGAGTATGATGAGGTACGCAACAAATGCAGGGCGGCCAACATCCGATATGGATTCCTCTTCCCAGCCCGGTTTAAGGTGACAGTCGAGGGATCAACACGTACGTTTGACAACCCAAAAGAGGCCGATCTGTTCTTGACAAGCAAGCTCCCCGGCTGAGGATAGAGAACGGCTGTGTCAGCCGGCTAAATGGCCAAATACAGGCCAGGAATGTGTTTGAATTTCCGGCCTATGTCTTTTCGATCAGAAGATCAGAAATTGGGACTTATATGATAGGTGAGATGTTGTGGCTAATATAGCATTGTTTAGCATATCATGTTTTAGCGCCACTCACCCCCTAACGTGAGAGTTAAGTTAAGTGTTATTTAATATTAGTTTATATGCGGAGCATCTATAGACGACGAGTTAGTTCAAGCTGTATGTCTAGACACCCTAAGGTTTGTGTGTTAGCCAAGGAGTGCTTCGTTTGGGGAAGTCACTCAGTAAAGGGATGGGAGGGGGGACGGGAGGGGGGATGGGGTCTGTGTTTTATGTTCACGTTMATTAATACAGGTGGCATGACAAGCTCCCGCACGGCGGGACGTTTTTCTTCTAGGTTTTGTATGACAGCAACAATTTGCTCTAAAATAAGAAATACCACATAGTGACAGAGCACAGAGTAGACCAGGTGGAATAAAGATAGTCAGCTGGAACTGTAATGGATTAGGGCATGTCGTGAAACGAGCTAAGGTTTTTTCTCATCTTAAATCACTGGGTGCTGACATAGTGCTTRTTCAAGAAACTCATATTAAACGCTCRGCTCAGGCCAAGCTACGAGTCGGCTGGATCGGTCAGATATACCAGTCTAACTTTGATGCAAAAGCGAGAGGYGTAGCAATCCTGACAAGGAAAAACATTCATTTTGTTTACTCATCCTCGATTTCAGATCCTAATGGTCGGTATATTATTGTGGCTGGTACACTGAATTCGAAACCAATAACCTTGGTCAATTTATATGGACCCAACTTCGATGATCCATTATTTTTTGGTCAGATTTTTTAAAGTAACGTTCCCAAGGTAAATTGACTATTTCTCAGGTCCAGATCGTAGAATATACATATAATGTACAGATTAGGATAGAAAACACTCCAAAGTTTCCAAAACGGTCAAAATATTGTCTGTGAGTATAACAAAACTGATTCTGCAGGCGAAAACCTGAGGAAATCMAACCCGGACGTGATTGTTTTATTTTTAAACCCCATTTAGTGTTACCTAAACAATCAAACCAAAAATCACGATCACAAAACTTCTACGATTCAACTATTCAGACCCGAATCTCTTACAGCCAAATATAGCACAGTGAGCGCGACTAACTGTCCTCTTCTTACCAGTGGACAAGAATATAACCTTTCCTCATTAACTTCCTGCCTTACCGCTATCGTACGATTAAAACCAAACTTTACAACTGTCCCTTCTTTCGGCTTCACCTTTATGAATTGTTCCAGCCTTAAAAGTAACATGTAAATTGCCAAAATMTATAACCTACATCTGTCAATCCATAAGAATAAAAACACATTTTGATGGGCACAACTCTATCGTAATTATCTCTCCGTTATTATTTAGAATTCATTAGATTAAGGCCATACCAAATATCTCGGATACAAGTGTTATTGTTGGAGGTGACTTTAAGTGTACGTTAGATCCTCTTTTAGATAAACAGCTATCAAGGTCACTTCAACAATCAAATGCCAGTGTCTGTCTAAATACATTGATGACAAACCTTAACATTGTCGATATTTGGAGACTGACGCACCCAACAGACAGGGATTATTCTTTCTTTTCATCAGTTCATAAATCATATTCCAGAATTTACTATTTTTTGTTGGACTCCAAACTAATTTCAGCAGCTGAGTCGGTTACCTATCACCCTATTCTAATTACGGACCACTCTCCTCTGTCCATGGTGCTGAAACTCGACAATATGTCYACAGGTCGGCGACCGTGGCGCTTAGACGCATACCTGTTGAAAGATGAGGKTTTTTGTCAGTATTTGAAGGAGCAGATTGCCTTTTTCCTCGGAACTAACGACACGGGGGATGTTGACGACTCCACCCTTTGGGAATCTCTAAAGGCTGTGATTAGAGGTTACATTATTTCTTATACATCAGAGAGGAAGAAACGTGCCAATACTGGGCTGAGAGAAATTGAAAGAGAGTTAGGGGAACAGGAGAACGTTTTTAGGACAAATTCCTCGTATACAGTCCTTGAGAAGATCACAAAGTTAAAATATGAATACAATACCATCCTTTCGAAACGGGTGGGCTCTTTACTTGCTAGAAAGCAACAAAGTTATTTTGAACTGGGGGACAAACCACATAAATTATTAGCAAGACAGCTAAGGCATGTACAGGCATCTAGAGCTATTCACAAAATAAAAGACAAGAAGGGTAAAATAGTAACAGATCCGCAGGATATTAATAAATGCTTTGCMCAGTTTTACTCAGAGCTATACCAATCAAAATGCGATGCTACTGATCCACAAACTATGGAACGCTTTCTCGCTGAATGTGAACTTCCTAAACTAGACAGGGGGGCAGCTGCTGCACTCGATGCAGGGATAACCTTAGAGGAAATTAACACAGCGATAGCACAATTTCCAAACAGCAAGGCCCCTGGGCCCGATGGATATGTAATAGAATTCTATAAGAAGTACTGCGCCAGTCTATCTCCACTTATGTTGCG
Organism: Salvelinus sp. IW2-2015; assembly: GCF_002910315.2. Taxonomy (NCBI): domain Eukaryota; kingdom Metazoa; phylum Chordata; class Actinopteri; order Salmoniformes; family Salmonidae; genus Salvelinus; species Salvelinus sp. IW2-2015. The sequence continues at coordinate 12,623,067 of NC_036848.1, forward strand.
AATGTTTAAACCTGTCTCTTATACACATCTAGATGTGTATAAGAGACAGGTATTTTGTCGGTTCTGGAGCATTTCGGGTTTGGAAAGGAATTTATTAATTGGATAAGAATTATTTATGCACACCCAATGGCGTCCGTGGTAACCAATCAGGAAATGTCGCAGTCATTCCGCCTGTTCAAGGGGTGCCGACAGGGGTGCCCTATTTCGCCTGCTCTCTTCGCTATAGCTATGGAACCCCTTGCTACTCGCATTCGGGCATGTGCCGATATAGCTTCTGTTAAAATAAAAGACACACAGCACAAGATTTCCCTATATGCAGACGATGTTCTTTTGTTTTTGTCCAAGCCTAAAACTTCTATTCCCCCCTTACTTAACTTGATAAATACATTTGGCTCCTAATCTGGCTACAAGATAAACTGGCAAAAAAGTGAGTTGATGCCAATATCACGGCCTGTGGATATGCAATTTCTGCAATCTACCCCGTTGAGAACAGTGAGGGACAAGTTCACAAGCCTTGGCATTGTAGTGACAAGAGACCTTGATCAGCTATTGAAAGCGAATTGGGACATGAAAATATATCAGCTTAAACAAAATATAMATTTTTGGGAAACTCTGCCTATTTCCTTGGTTGGTCGAAAAAACGCTKTTAAAATGGTTGTCCTACCCAGGTTTCTTTACCTCTTCCAATGTCTACKKAACTTCATACCACAAAGCTGTTTTAAGAAACTGGATTCAATAGTAATTCCATTTTTATGGGATAACAAGGCAGCCAGAATTTCAAAGAAGCATTTATGCAAGTACAAGATAGAGGGGGGCTTTGGCCTTCCTCACTTCAAACTGTAGTATTGGGCTGCTAATCTGAACATTGTGTCTTTCTGGAGGGAAAGTTTACCTGCGATGAGACAGAAGGATATGCCTTCATGGCTTTTGATTGAGCAGGCCTCCTGTCAACGTTCCTCACTCCCTGCACTTGTTAATAGCCCATCATATGTGAAAAAAGACACTTATGACTCTAATCCAGTCATTTGTCATACGCTTAGGATCTGGAAACAGATTAGGTATTTTCTTAACATACCCACTGTTTACATAGACAGCCCAATTTGCCCGAATCATGCTTTCCACCCTGCATTGGATGATGTGGTGTTTTCACAGTGGAGGGAGAAGGGGCTCACAACAATTGGTAATCTATACATAGATGGTCAGTTAGCTTCATTTCAACAACTACAGGGAAAGTTCAACATGCCAACAACACATTTTTTCAGATACCTCCAAATCAGGAATTTCTTAAGGACACATATCCCACAGTATGGCATGAAGCCAAATAGTCCTACATTAGATAGCTTGATCCTTGTCAAACCCCATTCAAAAGGGTCGGTCTCTAGACTGTATGATGTGCTACAGGSCCACATAGAGGTATCCACAGACACCAMTAAAAGGGCTTGGGAACAAGAACTTGGTTCAGAAATCTCAGATGAGGACTGGGTAGAAGCTCTCAGGAATATAAACCACAGTTCAGTGAATGCCAGACACAACCTTGTCCACTTTAAGGTGATACACAGGTTACATTACTCAAAAGTAAAACTGCATAAAATAATCCCGGACACRTCACCACTGTATGAGAGGTGCAAGCAGGATGAGGGGACGTTGACCCACTTATTCTGGACATGCCCTAWGTTACATGCTTACTGGGCTCTCATTTTTGATTACTTATCTAAGGCCTTTGATAGAGTTCTAGCCCCAGACCCATTGACCGCTCTGTTTGGTACAGTTGATGGGAATAACCAGGAAGGGAAAGCTGTCTCTCTTTGTACTCTATTAGCCAAAAGGCTCATATTGCAATTTTGGAAATTGGAGACTACCTACCTTTGAAATGTGGTTACGGGATTTAGGGAATGTAATACATATGGAAAAGATTCGATACAATACCTCCAATAGAAGTCCAGTGTTTTACAAAATATGGCAGCCGATACTGGATAAATGGTCTAGTCCCGCTTCATAACTGGGCTGACGATCTGCTGCTACTCTGTGCTGTACTCCACTCAATATTTATTTTTGGCTTAACTACACTGCTTGTAATGACTATATGCTGTCTTCTTATACATGTACCACCTAATAGGATTTTGTTTAATTTTGTGTATGTGTGAGTTAACTTTTGTTTTGTCCTCTAAATTGGCCATCCCATTCAACAGTACAATGAATGTCATTGTTTGTATTGCTGTCTTTTTTATTTTATTTTTATTGGAAAATAATAAACATATTATAAAAGTAAAAACACCAAGCCTAAACTTTATCTGTACAGTGTCTCACATAGGTGTGAAGCACACACACGATGCAAACAGTAACACTTTGGAGAGAAAAGGCAGAGGTGACAACCACAAATAAACAATGGCCATGAAAGTTTAGTGGCCTCTCCAATGATGAAACGTAGAACAGCAAACAGTGAACTAATATGAAACATAGACAATAACTACTTTGGAATGATATAACATTGAAATGACTTGTTACATAGTCCTATGTAAACTAAATCCAAAGCACAAAAAGCAGGCAACTTATAAAAAACTAAATACATCTAGTAAATGAGCTGCATAAAGTCCTGAAAATAATTTACTTACAGATCTAAAAGTGTATCCAATCCTTCTAGAAAGCAATCTTTGTCGGCCGAGTCGAAATCCTCATTGTCCAAATCGCTCCCCTGATCCGACCAGTATTTTATTCGGTGTACTTATTCATAGCTGCCTTCTTTTTAGCTTCCTGTTRGATATTCTTCGTTTTGACCTTTCCCCCCCCCTTGAGTAGCCATCTTTTATGCTAAAGCGATGAAATTACAGCGATGATTACATTTACAATGTAATGTAGCGTGCTCGGTTCATCTCGTCTCTGAGCCAAGTAYCAATAGTTCGCATTACGCATAAAAGATTCTAGGCCTTGCTTTGTCCCACCCAGGTCAACTGCATATCCCTGGAAAGTGTATCTCATTGGCTACAAGACTGTCAAGGTGACATAGTAGCCAATCCCCTGTGTAATGGATGCTTACGGCGCATAAGCAGGCGGCGTCATATRTTTGATGCGCAAAGATATAGTTGCTATTAAGTCATACATCATCAGATAAAAGGATAGATTTGTTCCTACCAACCTAAGGATTCATTTCATAACCCCCATGTATCTATAGCTCAAACACAGACCAAATRMAAGCTTACCTTGTAAGATGTTTGCTGTTTGGTGAAAACGTTGTGTAAAATACAGATGTTGGCTCTCGAGGCTGATGGTCAATAACGGTACGACACAGGCAGACAAATAAGATATCCTCATGATCTGTGGAGTCCCGGCTTTCGGTGTGTATCGACGTATTCCGTTTTTATTTAGTTTATGCTTCACATCTTGAAATGAGGTCATTGACTCGACCCACCCTTATACATTTGTATGCCCATATATGTTAGTAAGTCACACCAAAGTTTTTAAAGCACAGATCAATAGCCAAGATATCCGCAGCTTTCCGCAGACACCCTGCTTTTGCCGATAGGGGCTACATAATTGCTCCGGTCTCTGAGGGTGTCTCAGGGAGAGTTGGAAAATGCAATAAACACATTTCCAATTCACACATGCATATATTAACGTGTGAAATAGGACAAATATAAGCAGCCCCAAAATTATTAGTATTTTTCTTTGTTCCTATTTCAGAATGCCTCTTTTCTCTACCTCCTGGTTTGAGTATGACCCCTCCCCTGGCTTGTGACCCTTCACCTGGATATCACTCCTGGCATTTGGCTCTGGGACAGACTACTCATGTTGAACCATAGGTAAGTCCCCACTGTGTTTCATTACCACTCACACATCAGCCTCGTCTTGGAAGTGTGTGTCCGTGTTTGCGTTTAAGTGTGTGTACAGATGTGTGAGTTATATTGGAGCAGAACATCTATCCAACATATAATCAAACTGCCATTGTCAAATCCAACCTCCTAGAACTTATAACCTAGAATCTCAGATCAAAGTAGAATGTATCCCAATCTGAGTCTTACAGAGTGTAAGTCTGCCTTTCTAGGCTTTATATCTCTGTGATCTGGGCCAAGAGATGTGTGTGAGCAGAGGATGATTCACCGGCTGGCTGCTCCTCTTCTCCTCTCCAGAGTCACGCTCACTCACTCTCTCTCACACACTGGCATAGTAACCCCCTGTCTCTCTCTGTGCCTCCCTCCCTTTCTCTATCTCCGTCTGTCTCGCGTGCTGCCGAGGCGCTATCTACTACCAGAGTTCAGATGTGGTTCGATTTGTATCTGGGAATGCCATCCCACCCCCCACCAATCACACAGACACACACCCACATCTCCCTGCCATTCATGCCAGAACGACAGCTTGGCTCCTGGCCAGTAATCACAGCTGGATTGGATGCTTTAAATGTGTGTGTGGCAATGGGGGGTGAGGAGGGGGCAGTGTCTGGTGCACCGGATTGGTCCACTTGTACGGGTTGGGCCAGGGAGGGCTGTGATTGAATAGAGGGTAGCGTGCAGGATTCACTGGGCTGTCTAGAATGGCTTTCCCGAGCGCTGCCCGACAGCTACGCATATTGGATGGGTTACAGCTTATGAGCCGGAGCGAGTCTGGCTGTGTGTGTGTCTGCAAGTGTGTGTGTCTGCGCAGCTCATCTGTGCGAGATAACTCTTATCCTCTATGAACAACTCTGCACTGTCTTGATTCCCTGAAGGTATCACGGAATGCATTTGCCTGGCCCAGACAAATCGTTAAATATTAATGTCATATCCGAGTTGGCATCTCCAATCGATTCACTGACTTCATCACATTATATTTGTGTGACTGTTCCGTGGTATCACGTTTGCAGTACAAACAGTGATTAGGGATATTATTGATGAAAGCTGGATGCTAGAGTAGGCTAAAGAGGAACTTGTGATTATGGTTTGCCACTAAGATGATAGAAGCTATTCACAATGTATTATGATATTGGTTTACATGTGCTTCATTTTCACTAGAGGCAGGATAAAACACCAGTCTCCTGAAGAGGTTTGGTTTAATCTTCCACCAAACCGTCCGTCATTATGAAAATAATAACACTGGAGCTTGATGCAGCTGCCCTTATCACACAGAGCAGCAGGAGAGCTCACCGGCGCAGGAGAGGGTGTGTGTGTGTGTCTCTATGTATATGCACACCTATTTATGTGATTAGTGGCGATTTACCCCCCTCCACCCCCCTCTCACTTCAGCCTTCCTCCTGGCCTCTTTTCCCTGCTGAGGTAGAGTGGGGGAGGATAGGGTGACCATATTTAAAATTCCCAAATGTGGGACAGCAGGATGATTTTGCGGGACAGTGTAGCAGACATGGATAAAAACATTTGGCTGCACCCTCCCATCCCCACCCCCTGCCTAGCGGTGTGCGCTGTTGCACCCTCCCATCCCCACCCCCTGCCTAGCGGTGTGCGCTGTTGCACCCTCCCATCCCCACCCCCTGCCTAGCGGTGTGCGCTGTTGCGTTTTGGCCACATTTGATTTTCTTTTTGACTATTCAGCTGAACGTCCTAAAATCTCATAAGAAATGAGGTGGTGTTTTTGGTGTAACAGTACTATACTAGTATACTGTATTTGGTTATGTTARGTAGAATACTAATGAATCATTCATCTTCCAAGACATTGATTCAGCTTTGATCTAACTTGACTAAACGAGCACCATTGTGAGAAGTGGCAGAGCGAAGCTCTGTGCCTCCAGAACACTGCTGTCCGCTGCACGGAAGCACCCCGACTCCTCCGCAACATTTGATGATGCAGAAACGAGAAACCACGTGTGGCCTTTTTATGAAAATAGTTGGCCAAGAAAACATTTCTGGTTGATCTCAGGGAATGTAAAACAGTTAGGAAGGGAAACTGTTAAAACGGGATTGAGTGAAGTAGCAACAAATACTGTATGTGGAATGAGCAACTAATAAACATGGAGAGCCTCACGGAATGACCTTATATCTTTCAGTCTAATACTGCCATTTACTTACTGTTGTAGATCTTCATTAGAACAACACATTTCACTGCATCTATCTGCTGACAATAAAAACATTTATCTTTTTTAAAACATGCTCTCTGCCCTAACAATGTAGCCCGCGCTACAGAGGGCTATAATCGGTCAGCTAATACAGGACTAGTAAAGGCCCAGTGCACTACTTTTGTGAAGAAAAAAAAAAGTCAAAATATTTTATATTTAGTTTTTCTTTGGATTTTTCTTTCCCGATTTTGGAGATCGCTGCAGCACCCTCAGCACCCCTTCTTCCTGCGTCTATGGTCAGGGGGGTTCTGAAGATGAAATAGGTGGCTCGCTGACAGAGCCGTTGGTTAATCACACTTACAGCACTATAATTACAGCTGTCACCATCATCCGCTGTAATTGATGCAAGTGCAGGGCCACGCACCGCCAGAGAGGGCTAACCCTACACGCCACAAGCACCACGCCACGGCTCACACACACTACACTAAACACGACACACACTATGACACACACAGACACAGAGGCAAGCGAATAGACACACCACACACACACACACACACACACACACACAGCAGCAGTCCCACACACGATAGCACCAGAGCGGCCCAAGACGTCTGTCTTCTGGCAGCTCAATCTTTAGCGCTTAGCTTAGCTTAGGATGACCATCTGGCTCAGCAACTCTGTCTCCCTCCCTCCCTCCTTACTCTCTCCCTCCCGCTCTCTATCTCTCTTTAACGCCTGTCAGCAGTCAGCAGAGCTGCGGTCTTAGCCATGATGCTAACGTGTCTCCCCGCTTTTCTGCCGCTGCTGGTTGGTTGGTGGGTGTTGCTGGTGTGGTGTGTGTTTGTGTGTTCACAGATGGCATGTGGAGGGAGTGTGTGTGTGGTGAGTGCGGTGATGAAGAGCGCTGTCGGAAGCCCCAGACAGCTCGGGCGTCTCTCAGGCAAGTTGGTCCATCGGCAGGCATCTGGACTGGCTCAGCCACCCACCGCTGCTTCTCCACTGGAGCGCCACTACAGGGTACACTGTAGCAGSTCTCTCTCTCTATTAAAACAATGACTACTTCCTTAACCCTTAGCTGTGTCTGTTTCAAGTTGATTGTCGGCGCTGATAGAGGATTAGTGGCAACACTACATGTGTTTACAAATGACAGGGACCATAACAATGTTGAGCCATGGAGAAAGCACAGCAATTATATGTTTAACACTTTGATCTGAGTTGATCTTTGGGCTTGTAGAGAAACTTTGAAGATGATTCATTGGGTTTGGAGACCGTTTGGACCGTTTGGCTCTCTTTGTTGGTGTTTAGCTATGATTGAGGGGTCAGCTATGATTGGCTAGAGAACACTCTAGATGCAGTGTGGTATTAAATGCTGCATGGTTGTCATTAGGGTTGGGCGATATTACAATAGTATTGTCTATGGAGGATGATGGTCGATGGTGACAACATCGTGATGTGAGAGATAATAGCTAACCTATTTCAACTTGACTGGCACAGCGCAGTCAAGAGGAGTCAGGCAGCGCTATTTCAATAAATATGTTCTATTTACAGAACACAAACCAGCGATGTAGACAGAGCTAAGAGTTCCAGCAAAGCAGCATAACATGTCAGAAAATATGTTTTTGTTTTTTCTCTCACAAATGTCGGATGATTGGACCAATAGCCGGAGTCTATTTTGATAGAGGACAGTCCCGCGGCGCTGTTTCATGATCAAACAATGAATGAATATAACAGAGTTCCATCTCAGAAAGTTTGACGTTTTGAATGAGCTAAAAACATGGTAGGCCAAAGATAATAATGAGAGAATTAGAAACGAACAATAGCAAGGTAGAAAATGAAATGAGAAATTTGAACAAACCTTATAGTTGAGCAAAGCATGAAGACAGAAATGAAGCATGCGAGGCCACGGTTACGGAGGTCAACATAAAGAAGTTAGATTTCATTTTGACATTTATTCCTAACCCCATGTCTGTCTCATCTCTCCATTTGACATTTGGCTATGTTTTTGTTCTTGTGCATGTGCTTTCCCACCCCCATTAATATGAGATTGTAGGCAATTAAATTGGAATTCATCATGTGTGCTGCAAAGCCCCAGAAAGAGTGCTGACGGTCTTTTGTTTCTGTAAGTGAGTGACAGGGAAGGAGGACATGACTTTTGACATTTSCGCTGATGTGAACAGTATGGTTGTGTGACTTGTCCTTCATTGTGCCTTTCCTATACCCACACGCATGGTCTGAGACACTAGAAAAGTGTGCTTGTCCTCCTTACACGGACACACACAGACTTGGTGTATCCCTGGTACCCCTCCAGTGAGTGCCAGTAATTTGGTCGGTGGGCACATGGGGAGGCAGGAGACCCAGCTGTTTGTGTTTTGTAACAGGCCTGGCACAGCTTTAGGGAGGCAGGAGTCTAAACTCCACAGAGTCGACAAACACATCTGTTCCAGAGCATCACATGGACCTTGTTGTGGAGGTGTTGGTATAGTCTATTTATATTAGTGGGAGGCTGACATACCAAACCATTTTGGTTCCTACTGTGCTTCGGGCCTCAATAAACTATTTAGAAAAAGAGGCTGTTGCCATGGTTATCAGCCTTTTTCTCATCAATGTATTTAGGCCATTCAGCTTTATTTATTCCCATTAAACCCATGCCTTCTGTAGGAACCAACTGTTACAGAGAGCCGACCAATTGTTCTCTAAACAGAATGACCAGTATTTTTTCCCTTTGTTTTGTAACCCGTTTGACATAAAGGTTTACAACAAAGGATCTGGGGCTCGCTGGTGTTTGCAAAGGAAAAGGCTTTGATGAAAGTCGATCAGATCTCTATCGCAATAACCTAATAACAACCGATTTGTGTTGTTTTGCAGTTGAAAACACATGTTACTCACCCTTTCTTGATCTTCCTTGAAAATGTGATTTCTAAAAACACCTTAATAGCACCTCTGGGCTTAAATAACAAAGAAGTTAGACACGATAAGAAGCTTTTATGTCAAAATGAGCTTTTGCTCCRAACCTGTGCTTTCTCTCTCCCTCCCTTTCCTTCCCTCTCCTACTCTGATGCTTTTAGTAAGACCAAACTCCTTCGTATCGCTCCTAAAGTGCACTGCAGCTGCAACCGAGGCAAATGACCTACCAGACATAAGGGTCAAGCTCTAGCAGAGGACACACACTTTGACAATGTTGTTGTTGCTGGTGGAATGGGCCGTAGTGGGCTGTGGACTGGCTGGTGTTTGTCCTGTAAACTGTTTATTTAGGCCCTTTAGGCACCTCGCTTAACAGGAAGCCGTCTCCCTCAATTGGATTACAGCTAATCAAGTATCTAGACGTGTAGAGTCAACACACACAGGTGTGGTACGGCCCTCTCTCCCCCCAGAACCAAGCCGCACTCCTCCTTCCCCTAGCTCAAACTAGAAGGCTCTTTACTATAGATCTAGGATCAGATTACACTACCTCCGATCATATCAGTAACTATTAGAGCAGGGTTCACCAACTGGCGGCTTGCGTGCCGAATTTGGCCCGTGGGTGGTTTTATTTGAGTTTTCTGAGCAAAAATTATTATTATTTTATTTTATTATTATTTCCATTGTTGGACATAAAAGACTGTAAAAACACCAAGAAATCAGCTCCAAGTGATTTTAAGAAGTCTGTTCCAAAGTATTCCCATGCATAATAGAGAGTGGTGATCGTATACCAATTGTCACGTTCTGACCATAGTTCTTGTGTGTTTTGCTTGTTTTAGTGTTGGTCAGGACGTGAGCTGGGTGGGCATTCTATGTTGTGTGTCTAGTTTGTCTGTTTCTATGTTTGGCCTAATATGGTTCTCAATCAGAGGCAGATGTTTTGTGTTGTCTCTGATTGGGAATCATATATAGGTGGCTTGTTTTGTGTTGGGGTTTTGTGGGTGGTTGTTTCCTGTCTCTGTGTTTTCTCTGCACCAGCTAGGACTGTATCGGTTTGCCACTTTTTGTTATTTTGTATTTGTAAGTGTTCTCTGTTTATCGTTTAATTAAATATGTTGAGCACTGGCTACGCTGCGTGTTGGTCCAATCCCTACTACACCTCCTCTTCTCTTGAAGAGAAGGAAGGCTGCCGTTACACAAATGTAAGCAAGGTTTGAAATGATTATGTTTTAGTCCAACATTATATCTGTTTGGGTTTCTTGTGGTCAATTTGCAGTCTACAAATTATTAGTAGTTGTGTTCCGGCCCCCCGACCATCCACTCAAGAAATAAATCGGCCCGTGACCGAATCTAGTTGATGATTATTACTGTGATACAACTACTGTGACTATTATTATTTGACCATGCTGGTCATTTATGAACATCTTGGCCATGTTCTGTTATAATCTCCACCCGGCACAGCCAGAAGTGGACTGGCCACCCCTCATAGCCTGGTTCCTCTAGGTTTCTTCCTAGGTTTTGGCCTTTCTAGGGAGTTTTTCCTAGCCACCGTGCTTCTACACCTGCATTGCTTGCTGTTTGGGGTTTTAGGCTGGGTTTCTATACAGCACTTTGAGATATCAGCTGATGTACGAAGGGCTATATAAATACATTTTATTTGATGATCCCTGCATTAAGAGGATGGTACAACATCTGACATGGGATCAGTGGTTAGGGTGACCTTTTTTCTACTCTCCTCCGCCTTGTCTAGGGGCTGGGGTTAGAGCCTTTCCCAGTCTGATGTCAGCCACCGGGACACAAGGCAACGTGTGACTGTTTGAAGAGCGTAAAGATCATCATTGGGCAATTAATGGGCACCAAAAGGGCACCATTAGTGAAGTGCAAACTGGTGATTGGGCAGTTTGAAAGTTGGACCTCTACAATAACAAACTTGGAATTGAACTGCGAGGCGTTAGCATACCTGGATTTATATGATAATGCATGCCATCACCCCTGAGGAATGGACTGAGATAGATAGTGTATGTGGCCTCGCAGAAATGTTTATTTTCATAGCAGTATTTACCCGGCAGATGCCTAGTGATGGCAGCTGCAGCAGTTGCTGTGTTCTCATGTCATTGTAGTGCCAGCTGTTGTGTTCCACTGACTTCCATCTCACTGAGCCTCTGCAAAGTTTTAGAGGTCAAATGAATCCTTAATAGGATCGGGAGTAAGAGAGTTGATTGTTGTTATGATATCCAGTACATTGTCTCGAGGAAACTTATATTCCTTGTGTGTGTGTGTGTGTGTGTGTGTCTACTACTCAACAGACTTTTCCTGGCCTGGAGGACAGATATAGACAGTACTGTATTGATTTGTTTGGGACTGCATCCCAAGGCTGAATTGAGTAGTTTTGAGGTAGTCTCTAAAAAAAGAGCGATAGAGAGACAGGAAATAGACTAATAGTGAGATAAATCATCTTTCCCTAGCAACAGGCAGCTGCTACTCCTTGATCGTGTGCCTCCCAGGAAGTGACTGATATTGTTGTTGTTGTTCTTGTTTTAGACATATTCTTGATTCAAGAACACATCTAAGTCTAATGGCACAGGGCCCCCGTCTCTCTGGCTGACAGCAGGTTACCATGATCTTCAAGAGGCAGCAATGGGAATATGTTCCTAGAACAACAAAGCGAGAAGGAGTTTATCGAGCCCCCCAAGCCCCCTTCGTCAGAGTGAAGCTCACCTAGAAGCCCTCCCTCATCATGGGATCTGAGACAACACACACTTACTTTCGCTGCTCTTCACTACTCCGAGGACAGTAGTTGTTTTCTTTGCTGTGAGTGTGTGTGTGTGTGAGTGAGTGTGTGTGAGTGCATGCAAATGTGTATGTCTATGTGTACATGCACACTTGAGCGTGTGTCTAGTTTGTGTCTGTGTGTTTACTATCTCTCTCCAGAATCAAAGGCAGACTGCAGTGCTTCTTCCTACTATTGGCCTATATCTGTTGGCTGGGGTTGGGGACCTATCAAGGAGAACATGCTAATTAAACTCCTGCTATCTCCACTGACTGATTCTCTTTCTTTAAGTTGTACACCATCAGCACTAAAGCATGTACACTGTAGGAAATATTTATTTCTGCATGAACAGCACAGGATCTGTAACAATGCATTGAAGCACAGTCATTGGGGAGCTAAGAACACAATAATCCACAGAGCGACAGGAGAGACAGACAATCAGTTAGGATGGCAGGATGCACACAGATGGGTAGACAGACGGATAGACAGACAGACAAACGAATAATAGAGAGCCTGGCAGGTAGAGAGGCAGAAAGAGAAAGGCAGGCAGGAACATACCGCCTCCCCCCCCCAACCCCCCACTCCAACACTCTCCCACCCCCGCCCACTCCTTCACCCACCCACCCGCCCACACAGACGGCGGGCTGGTTGGTGGCAGTGCAGCCTGACAATGTTTGGCAGGTACTGTGTCAGGGTTCAGTCCTGGCTGGGCAGGATCATTCTCCTGCACTAATTGAGTGATCCCAGTGACCCTCGGGTGCCTGCCGAGGTCCCTGCATGCATGGGGACATGTCATCAGGAGGAGGTTCACCTGCTCACTGCCCTGGGTGCAAAGCGACACCAGGCCTCTGGGCCATGTCCATGAACGGGATGGGAGGGAAATGCTTGAAGCAGGCTGTCAGGTATTGTACTAGGATGAACAATAACGTGTGACAAGCGAGGGCCTTATTTACAGGGCCTTTATTTCTGATAGAAGTAAATCATTATTTATGTTACGGAATGTTGTTTTCCATCTTCTAAACGCTGCCTCTAAAATATGACAGGTGTTTCATCAAAGACAATGGTTGCTGTGGTGGCACAGTCAATTCAGCAAGATTGAGCAATAGATACAAAAATGTCACAGAATTTATGCAAATACTTCCTCTTTCAATTGTCTTTTTGATTAGACTCATAATTTATACAAATTAATATATGCCAGACAGTCATAAGTGTTTTTGTGTTAACAAAATGGGAATCTTAATTTTTGTGTCGCTAAAAATAAATCATGGCACGTTGCTAGGCAACATAATGACATGACGCAGCGGGGAGTCAAAAACGAACCTTTGGCTGGAATTAGTCAAGAGGTGACAACTGAGTCCCGTTCGTATTGGACAGTATGTGCTTTAACCTCTTTTTCCAGCCATGTCCTAGTCGGTCATGGAAAGCAGGCCGTGGGTATTGTGCAATTTGTCGATTCTTCAGAACAATAACCAAGACTTGAAAGGACAGCACATGCAATCAACATCAGCCATGTTCAGTGATTGGCTTGGCAATCCAGTGCAGTGTGCGCTTTTTATGAGTCACAAATTCCCSGGCCTATTTACAGTACGCTACGTGGACTTAGTCTGTCCACTTACACTTGAACAGAACCATTCAACAGAGGACACAGAGACATTTAAAGCTTTTAAAAATCCTAAATGAAATGTATTGATTAACTTCCGTCCGCAGTGAAAGATTACTTTGGTTTTTAGATCGCCTCACTTGTCTGTTGGTCATAATGGACCTGCTACATTTCTAAAAGGTTATGTCATGAGGTTTGAAGAGTAGTCCGGCCTTTTCTTAGCGCTTTCTCTGGGTTCCAAAAGCATTTTGTGCCCTATGTTAGTTTGTTTTTATATATATGTCTTAGCTRTCCTTGGTGAACACAGTTTAGATTCTCCCTAGCCTGCTGTGATTGGCAGATTTCTTTGCTCTTATCAGGGGCTGGGGTGGATGTGTGGGGGGAGGCTGCGGTCAGCGGACGAGCTCCAAAGTAGTTTTGAAGTGTCTGTGAAAAGACTCCCCTTAATCCGTTTTATTTGCTCTGCTACCTCCGAAACCATTTGTCCACAGAGATCTCCCCCTCCTCTCCTCCCCTCCCCACCCTCCCTCCAGCTCCTCTACCCACCAGCCCAGCCCAGAGCCCAGGGATTTACTATGGAGGTGCAAGAGCCCGCAGACAGTTAAAAAGAGCCATCTGGCCGAGGGGTGGGGGCGTGGTGGGGGAGCCGTGCTGGGCAATCAAAATGACGGACAGCAGTGAAAAGTGTTTTGCGGGCTCCCACATACATGTGAAGTAGCCCGACTTGTGAGCTTTCACAGCTCCCCCTGGTCTTCAGGTAAACACTAGGACCGCCATGGTATGCGTCTCGCCGCTTCAATCTGTGTGTGAGTGTGTGTGTATTGTGTTAGAACAACTGCCGACTTTATTTGGTTGTGTATGTGCGTGTGTTTACGAGCAAGCAGAGTTGGGGCGTGGGGTGATGAGGAGAAGTAACACAGCATTCATATTTCATAAAACACGTTTGGAAAAACCCTGGCGTTCGACACAGACCGACTTCTAAGCCTCAATGCAAAATGTGGCGTACAATCATCACTCACCCCTCTCTGAGCCAATATTATAATCCCATTCTCTTATGCTTCCATCTCTCCCCTTCAACCCCCCCATCGGCGGCCCCTTTCTCCTCCCTGCTCCAACCCCTGCTAATGTGGGAAGCTAGGCTTCATTTTTCACTATGCCTTTGGGGATCTGTTGTCAGAGAGCAGCCCTTAGGAAGTCTTTATTTCTGCCAGGCAGGGCCTCTTGTGTTCCTCCACCATCCTCCCTCCGTTCTCATGGCTGTCCCCCCCACCTGCTGAGAGAGCCTGATCCCAGCCAGGGCAGCGCTTCAGCGGGGGACAATTACCAACGCTCCCAAGCTTTGATCATCTGACCACATGGAAGCACAACAGCTGACCACATGTTTCAACAGACAAGAAGAAGGAGATGGAGGAGCAGGGAGAAAATAGAGGAGGTAGAAGAAGATGAAGGTGTTGTCTTTGAATTCAGTCAAGCCCCATGAGTCCCATTCCAGTCCGGGATCTGCCGGAGAGAGAGAGAGTTAGCTAGCCAGTATAATTGTTTAATTTGTATTATAAACAGTTTTCTTTTACGATCATGATTATGGATTTGGATCCCGGCAACCTTTACTTATTACCGACAATGTCTGGCCTCTGCAGCGTCTTATAAAGTCCACTTTCAACTTGCTTTCTTTCTCTTTTGTGAGTGTGGCAGAGAAAGAGAGAGAAGTAATTTGAGGTGGTGCTTGTAAACGTGAGTGCTAATTCTCCTGCCATTGTCAGCCAAATTGTCACTAGGCCAGCTGGGCTGCTACTGCTCAGGCTGTCTCCTCTCCTCCCAGCCCCAGCCCCAGCCTCTGCCTGGTAAGATGGATACAAAGGCCTCTCTCCTCCACAAAATAACCATGGCCCCATGTGGACCCACAGAAGTCACCCCAGTGAACTCCAGTGAACCAGCTCACCGTGTGGAACAGGAAGACTAGGCCTTTTCAAAGAGAGAAGGAGAAAATGCTCTTCTAAATTATACAGTTATGTTGTGCCCTGACTGTAGACAGAGAGGTTAGAGTGAAAGGAGGATGGATAAGTTAGATGTTGATTTTAGAACATAGCCAGGAATATACTGTGCATAATAGTGCAGTTGTAATAACAATGGTGTATCAGTGCACACAGAACGTTGCGTTAGTGGGGAAAGTAAATGTTGACACTGGGAAGATCTGTATGAATTCAGAGGGGTGCCGTTTTGGAGCAGATCGCAATGTATTTAATATCTTCTGTGAACCACACCACACTGCTAACTTTCATAACCATGTAGGTAACATTTCCAGACACTGCCAAGGTGATCATGTGGCTTCGCAGTGCCAGCAGTAATCGTTATTTTGAGTAGAACATCTCTCATAGCAGTTGAGAGTGTTGTGAAGTTGTGAGGAGTGTTTCATTTGGGATCACCTGGTTCTGTCTGCTGGTGGCTGGGCCTCCAGTGGTGCACACTGGGACATGAGGTCTGAATTAGTTGGCTGGGTGGAGGCTGGAGGGGTGGTGGTGGTGGGAGGTGTTTGTTTTTGCCTGTTTGCCGGAGATGGCCTCTTGGAGTGTCCCAATTGTGAAGGAGATCTCTTTACCACATTAAGGGRGCCTGAAAAGAGCCTCTTCACCGCCACTTGGGCCCAGGCTGGAATAACGGGCACTGTTTTGACTGGCTGACACCTTTTATTGTGACCCACCGCTCTGCTCTGACGACCAACAGCCTGCTCCTGCCTCTACTCAGCCCAGTATGACCTTCAGAGAATATATACATGCATATGTACCAACACACATAGGTCTACTCATACACCTGCATGCATGCACGAACACACGCATATAAATGAACTAAATTGTAATTACATCTACTGTATTTCCATGTTTATATACCAGTGAACATTGGAAATACAATTAATCTGTTTGTGTCTGTGTAATGAGAAAATCATTAAATATCTCTACTTTTTGCCTTTGTAATAATTTAGAAATTACTTTTCTCTGCGCAGCAATACTTCCTAATTACTTTTCATTTTCGTTCTTGAGAAATAATGTTATATATCACAATAAAAATATAATTTTTACTATTACAATTAGGGTTGCAAAGGGTCGGAAACTGTCCACTAAATCTCCAGAATTTTTTTCTAATCTTTACAGGAAAATGCCACGTGCACTATCTGATGTGGGGAGACATTTCACTGCAGCTAATGTAGAAGGAAAAGCTGTGTACATTTGCAAATACTGTGCCAAATCATATGAGAACAGTGCAACAAAGATGCAGAATCATCTGGCCAAATGCATAAAGTTCCCTCAGCGCTCACAACAAGAAACCTCTGACAAAAGTCCCTCTACTTCTATTCGAGGTGAAAATGATGAATCAGACACCTTATCGATAGCAACAGCTCATGGTCCTCCTGGAATCAGAAGTTTTTTTTTTGACTCAGTGGAGGAACGTAGTCAGAGAAATGCTGATGAATGTCTTGCTCGAGCTGTGTATGCAACTGGTTCACCTCTGATGCTCACAGGCAATGTGTATTAGAAGAGATTTCTGAATGTTCTTCGCCCAGCATACACRCCTCCAACCAGACKTGCTTTATCTACTCATTTGCTGGATGCAGAGTTCAACAGAGTTCAAGTGAAGGTCAAGCAAATCATAGAGAAAGCAGACTGTATTGCAATCATCTCTGATGGGTGGTCAAATGTTTGTGGGCAAGGAATAATTAACATCATCTCCACCCCTCAACCAGTATTTTACAAGAGCACAGACACAAGGGACAACAGACACACCGGTCTCTACATTGCAGATGAGCTGAAGGCAGTCATCTATAACCTTGGACCACAGAAGGTATTTGCACTGGTGACAGACAATGCTGCGAACATGAAGGCTGCTTGGTCTAAAGTGGAGGAGTCCTACCCTCATCACACCCATTGGCTGTGCTGTTCATGCATTGAATCTGCTCCTCAAGGACATCATGGCACTGAAAACAATGGATACACTCTACAAGAGAGCCAAGGAAATGGTTAGGTATGTGAAGGGTCATCAAGTTATAGTAGCAATCTACCTCACCAAGCAAAGTGAGAAGAATAAGAGCACCACATTGAGCTGTCCAGCAACACCCTTTGGGGTGGTGTTGTCATCATGTTTGACAGTCTCCTGGGGGGGAAGGAGTCTCTCCAATAAATGGCCATATCACAGTCTGCCAATATGGACAGCCCTATCAAGAGGATCCTCCTGGATGATGTATTTTGGGAGAGAGTGGTAAGCAGCCTGAAACTCCTGAAACCTATAGCAGTAGCCATTACACAGATTGAGGGAGACAATGCCATCCTGTTTGATGTTCAGACTCTGCTTGCAGATGTAAGAGAATTAATCCGTACTTCCCTGCCCACTTCACTGTTGCCCCAAGCAGAGGAAACTACAGTTCTTGAAATACATCAAAAAGCGTGAAGACTTCTGCCTGAAGCCCATACACGCTGCASCGTACATGTTGGACCCCAAGTATGTTGGCAAGAGCATTCTGTCTGGTGCAGAGATCAACAAGGCCTACGGTGTCATCACTGCCGTGTCTCGCCACCTTGGCCTGGATGAGGGCAAGGTTATTGGCAGTCTGGCAAAGTACACTTCCAAGCAAGGGCTTTGGGATGGAGATGCAATATGGCAGTTGTGCCAACATATCTCATCAGCCACCTGGTGGAAGGGACTTTGTGGATCTGAGGCTCTTTCCCCTGTTGCCTCCATCATCCTCCAAATCCCACCAATATCAGCCGCCTCAGAGCGCAACTGGTCCTTGTTTGGGAACACACAACAGGCTGACCAATACAAGGGTTGAAAAATTGGTGGCCATCCGGGCAAATTTGAGTCTTTTTGAGCCTGACAACGAGCCATCCTCAACAAGGTTGGAAGGTGACAGTGAAGATGAGGCCTCAGAGTCTGATGTTCAAGAGGTGGACATTGAGGAGGTCCAGGGAGAAGACATGGAAGCCTGAGAGGAACATCACCAAAGCTTTACAGATGTTTGTTGAAAACGTTTTGGGAGATGCGCTGGATCAGTGGGGATCATTCAATATTTCCTTTCTTTTGTTGTTCAGTGAAATCATCSCATGTGAAGTCAACTCATTTAATTAAAGTTCAATTTGTAACTAAATAGTATTTTTTTTCCTATTGGAAGGATTTAATAATTTGCAATTATGTCTACTTATGATAAGGTAAAAGGTTTATGTTTCTGTCTCCATATGATATGGTAAATATATCCAATGCAAAAAACATCTACATTTAAATGGTATTAATATTAATTTGCATATATTTCCGTTAATTCCCATATATTCCCGTTAATTCCCATATATTCCCTTAAATTCCCACGGAAAGTTTCCACCTCTGAATATTCCCCAAAATGTGCAACCCTAACTACAATTTAGATTTCCATTACCATTATCTTCATTATTGAATATCTAGTGTTGTTGAATTTTTAGTACCTTCATTGAAAGGATTGTGTTTTACATTATTATCCTCATCTTAAAGGAAGTGATGCCTCATAAATCAATGTTGAACCATAATTCAACTTAATTTGTTTTTCATTTATGGAAACTTCTCCCATACAAAAACAATTATACATACGATTTTGTCTGTTATGCACATGTTTCATTGTTCCTTCTAGAACAGGGTTGTCAAACTCAAATACCCAGTGGGCCAAAATGTAAAACACTGAACAAAGTCGCGGGCCAACATTGAACAAAATTAACCTTTTAATATGACCCAAACAAGTTTTGCTTTAACATTGATATGAACAAGCATCGCATTATTACCATACAATATTATTTATAGGTGAAGACATGCAAAATCGAATTTTCGAAATGAAAAAAACATCATCCAATGCATTCATTATTAAATAAAATAAGAATGTAAATAAAAATCGTATGCTCTTTTCTATTTCAGCCTTCTGATTTTAATACCCAAAAAACTTTTTTCCACTGCTAATGAATTTTACAATAAAATGATAATAAATCATTCAAACCATTCAAGCCCATGCCTTGTAGCAAGAAAAAGGCACAAAGAAAACGTGTCAGTTTGCACACTGGATCTAATCTGATGTGCCCAAGCGCATCACTTTGATGTGGCTTTTTTGAACATATTCTGTTGTCTGAAACCAAACTTCTTTTCATCTCCTCTACTTTCTGGCTCCTTTGATTCATGTCCATGTCCTTGTATTGTCAATGGTTGTTTCTTTCATAGTGTCGTCTAATGTTTTACTCCTTACTTACAAGCCACGTTGACTCCACAACAAGACAAAACAGTTTGTCTTTACATATGTAACAAGATAATTTTGCCTCCCACTTGTTCAGAAAGCCTCCTTGTTTTCTGCCTTTCTTCGCCGATTTTTGGAGGGATAGCGCTCACAGTTTAGCGTTCTATTGTTGCTTGACTACTGTCACAGAGAGAGGGCGTTTCTGGGTCCTGTCCTGATTGGCGCGCGCAAAACAACAGCGAGCATTATGGGATCTAGTATTAGCGGTGAATGCGCTGTATAATACCGCGGCCGCTGCGAGTAGTAATTGGGTATTGTCCCGGGCCAAATATATTACCCCGCGGGCCCCAATCTGGCCCGCGGGCCAGAGATGACACCCATGCTCTTAAGACATCATGTTATTTTCCAAAAAGGAAGTAATTTTATTATGTAACATTTTTGGTTACTGGTCATTTGTGTATCCTACCTAGTTCATAATCATTTTATCCGGCTGTTAAAAATAATTAACAAGTCAGCTTCTTTGTCGTCCACCATTAAGTCCTCGGTCCAGCAATGAAAGGCTTTTCCAAAGCACGGTCACATAATAGTGTCAGGATCCATTTTAAAGTGCTGTAATTCAGGGGTTTACAAGGCCCCATAAAAACCCCAACATGCCCCGATAATGAGAAGCATGAATGGAAACTTAGAGTTCCTTGTGGCCCCAGAGAAGAGAGAGAGAGAGAGAGACGGAGAGAGAGAGAGAGAGAGAGAGAGAGAGGAGAGAGAGAGAGGAGAGAGAGAGAGAGAGAAGGAGAGAGAGAGAGGAGAGAGAGAGAGAAGAGAGAGGAGAGAGAGAAGAGGGAGAAGAGAGAGAGAGAGAGAAAGACGAGAGAGAGACGGAGAGAGAGAGAGAGAGAGACAGAGAGAGAGACGGAGAGAGAGAGAGAGAGAAAGACGAGAGAGAGAGAGAGAGAGAAGGGGGAGGAGAGAGACAGAAACACAGGCACAAAGCGTGTCGCTAACAAAGGCAGTTAGTCTGGCTCTCATAGCAGCTAACCACCTATAACTACGTAACAAGGAGAGAGAGGAGGAGAGGAGAGAGAAGATAGAAGAAAGAGAAAGGAGGAAAGGCCAGAGATCGAGAGAGAGGGAGAGGGGAGGGGCGGGGTGAAGAGTTAGACATTGTACAGCTCGAAAGACTGCTTGATTGTACCACTGTCTTATCCAGTTTACAACAGTGTTATTCAGGTTTAAAAAGTGTTATCCAGGTTAAAGGGTGTTATCCAGGTTTAAGATGGTGTTATCCAGGTTTAAAACAGTGTTATTCAGGTTTACAATGGTGTTATCTAGGTTTAAAAACAGTTGTATACAGGTTTACAACAGTTTTATTCAAGGTTACAGCAGTGTTATCCAGTGTTACCAGCGGTGTTAACCAGATTAAAAAGGTTATCCAGGTTTACAACGGTGTATTCAGGTTTAAAAGGGTTTATCCAGGTCTACAACGTGTTATCCAGGTTTACAATGCTGTTATCTAGGTTTACAACAGTGTTATCCAAGTTTAAAAGGGTGTGATCCAGTTAAATGGTGTTATCCAGCTTAAAAATGTGTGTAACTAGGTTACAACATTGTTATCTAGATTTACAATGGTGTTATCCAGTTACAATGCTGTATCCGGTTTACAATGGTGTTATCCAGGTTTAAAATGGTGTTATCAAGCTTTACAACAGTGTTATCCAGTTTATAATGGTGTTAACTAGGTTTGCAACATTGTTATCTAGATTTACAATGGGGTTATCCAAGTTACAACAGTGTTATCCAGGTTTAAAAGGTGTTATCCAGGTTTAAAGTGTGTTGTCTAGCTAAACTGGTGTTATCAAGCTTTACAACGGTTTTATCCAGGTTTACAACGTGTTATAATGTTAAAAGGGTGTATTCCAGGTCTTACACGGTGTTATCCAGGTTTACAATGCTGTTATCTAGGTTTACAACATTGTTATCTAGATTTATAATGGTGTTACCAGGTTTACAGCGGTGTTATCCAGATTTAAAAAGGTGTATCCAGGTTTACAACGTGTTATTCAGGTTTAAAGGGGTTATCCAGGTCTACAACGGTGTTATCCAGGTTTACAATGCTGTTATCTAGGTTTACAACAGTGTTATCCAATTTTAAAGGGTATTATCCAGGTTTAAAGTGTGTTACCAGCTTAAAAATGGGGTTAACTAGGTTTACAACATTGTTATCTAGATTTACAATGGTGTTATCCAGGTTTACAATGGTGGTATCCAGGTTACAATGGTTTTATCCAGGTTTAAAACGGTGTTATCCAGGTTTACAACGGTGTTATCCAGGTTTACAACAGTGTTATTCAGGTTTAAAAGGGTGTTATCCAGGTCTACAACGTGTTATCCAGGTTTACAATGCTGTTATCTAGGTTACAACATTGTTATCTAGATTATAATGGTGTTATCCAGTTTACAGCGGTGTTATCCAGATTTAAAAAGGTGTTATCCAGGTTTACAACTGTGTATTCAGGTTAAAGGGTGTTATCCAGGTCTACAACGGTGTTATCCAGGTTTACAATGCTGTTATCTAGGTTTACAACAGTGTTATCCAAGTTAAAAGGGTGTTATCCAGGTTTTAAGTGGTGTTATCTAGCTTAAAAATGGTGTTAACTAGGTTTACAACATTTTTTATCTAGATTTACAATGGTGTTATCCAGGTTTAAAAGGGTGTTATCAAGCTTTACAACAGTGTTATCCAGGTTTACAATGGTGTTATCCAGGTTTCAAACAGTGTATCCAGGTTACAACGATGTTATCCAGGTTTACAACGGTGTATCTAGGTTAAAAGGGTGTTATCAAGCTTTACAACAGTGTTATCCAGGTTTACAATGGTGTTATCCAGGTTTCAAAAGTTTCCAGGTTTAAAATGGTGTTAACTAGTTTCAACATTGTTATCTAGATTTACAATGGTGTATCCAAGTTTACAACAGTGTTATCCAGGTTTAAAAGGGTGTTATCCAGGTTTAAAGTGGTGTTTTCTAGCTTTAAACTGGTGTTATCAAGCTTTACAACAGTGTTATCCAGTTTACAATGGTGTTATCCAGTTTCAAACGGTTTTATCCAGGTTTCAAACGTGTTATCCAGGTTACAACGTGTTATCTAGTTTAACATTTTATCTAGATTATAATGGTGTTATCCAGGTTTACAATGGTGTTATCCAGATTTAAAACGGTGTTATCCAGGTTTACAACGTGTTATCCAGGTTTAAAAACGGTGTATCCAGGTTTACACCGTGGTTATCCAGTTTAAAACGGTTATCCAGTTTACAACGGTGTATCCAGGTTTAAAACGGTGTTATCCAGGTTTACAACGGTGTTATCCAGGTTTACAACGTTTATCCAGGTTTACAACGGTGCTATCAAGGTTTACTACGGTTTTTCCAGGTTTACAACGTGTTATCCAGGTTTACAACGGTGTTATCCAGGTTTACAACGTGTTATCCAGGTTTACAGTGGAATGGACAGGAATTAACAGTCCCATAGGCTTTTTCCGTCAGTGATACACATGGACTAGTGTCACAGGTCACAGACAACTCAAGCACATAACTCATCTTCCTTTAGTCCCCCTGACAGGCTCTTTATGGCGCCCTGACCTGTGTCACTCTCCTCTCTCTCTCTGTGTGTGTGTTGTGTTGTGTGTGGTGTGTGTGTGTTGTTGTGTGTTGTGTGTGTGGTGTGTGTGTAGTGTGTCGAACTTTGGTGTGACATGTGTGCGCTAAATGGTATGGAATAAACCCATGTGACAAATGGCTCTGTGTATCAGATGAGGCAAAAGTGTGTCTGTGGGTGGTGTTTAGAGCCGATGAGCTTGATCGTGTGTGGGTGTCGCCAACCATGTGCGCGCACCTTCTTGTGGTTGCATTTGTGCATCTGTACTGTTGTTCTTACGATCATTGAGGTAAGATCTGCTTAATGCTGTGTGGCTTTTGTGCATGTGTTTATGTCCAGTGTGTGTTGCTTATGTTTGACGTGTATCCAATGTCAGACAGCTCACAAAAAATATCTTAGTCATCCGTACAAAGTTCCTTCTGTTTAAGATCAAATAAATAACTATGAAGTCATGTGACGGCAGGCCTGAAGTCAGTGGAGCCTCCTCACTGAGCACACAAACTCTATTTCAAAGCACACAGAATGTCAACTGACTAGTGAAAAGGTCAGGATGTTACAACAAAGCCTCTGTGTGTGTGTGTTAGAAGGTTATGGGGTGGGATATTCTCACTGAGTCATGTCAGTAAATCCTGTCACCAGCCTCGGACGTGGCCATGAGGCCACCATAGTAGGTTGCGCTGCATGCCTATAGTGTTTGTGAGAGGTCTAGAGATTTACCTGTAGTGTTGCTAAACTCAGTCCCTCTCCTTCTCAACTCAGGGCGGACCAGAGGCCATACCAGGAGACTTAGATAAACTAAAGGGGGTGGCAGGTAGCCTGGGCCAGTAACCCAAAGGTTTCTGGTTCGAATCCCTGAGCCGACAAGGTGGAACATCTGTTGATGTGCCCTTTAGCTTAACCCCTTACTTAACCCTAATTGCTCCGGGTTGCCGCAGATAACGGCTGACCCTCCGAGGGTGTCTCAGGGGGAGCTGGGATATGCAAAAAAAACACATTTCCATTTCACACATGCATATAATACACACTTGTACATGTAAGCAACCATCAAACGTCTCCTTTTTTACTAGCTTTTCAACAATGGTTGATAGTTTTATCAAAGTTAGAAAGTCTTCTGAAGTTAAAGCCGTACAGTATGAAAACAGGCAGCTGCTGGGTCCTGTGTCAGCGAGTGTGGTTGTGTGTGATTTACYCCCAGGTGTAAAGCTGGGCTTGTGTACTCCCAGCCAAGAGCGCCAGGGAGGCTGGAAACAACTATAAATCACCTAGCACTCGGGCAGAAGAAATCATATGAAATCTGGGATTGCACTGCAACAATTTATGTTATTACTGGAGATCATAAATGTTACATAAAGAAGCTTGGCCCAGAGTGGTGGAGCGTAGTGGTCCCTGGGTTATTGTTCTGACCACAATGATCCTGGGTTGAAGGAGGTAGGATTAAGTTGCGCTTAGTCACTGATCCTTGGTCAGTTTTGAGTTTTTATCCCCTACGATGCATGTTAGAGTTTGGAAAAGGTAAACTGATCATAGATCTGTACCCAATGGAGTGAGTTGGAGAGGACTGGAAAGTGGAGTGAGGTGACATACGGGTCAGTCTTTCTGTCTTTCTCTCTCTCTGTCTTTCTTTCTCTTTCTCTTTTTCTCTCTATCTTTCTATCTGCTCTTTCTCTCTGTCTATCTTTCTCTTGCTAGCTCTCTCTCTCACTCTGCTTTCTCTCTTTCTTTGTCTCTCTATCTTGCTCTTTCTCTGTCTCTCTATCTTCCTCTTTCTCGTTTCTCTCTCTCGTCTTTCTCTCTCGCTCTCTTTCTCTTTTTCTCTCATCAATTCAATTCAATTCAAGGGGCTTTATTGGCATGGGAAACATGTGTTAACATTGCCAAAGCAAGTGAGGTAGGTAATATACAAAAGTCAATAAACAATAAAAATGAACAGTAAACATTACACATACAGAAGTTTCAAAACAATAAAGACATTACAAATGTCATATTATATATATGCAGTGTTGTAACAATC
>NC_036848.1:12654159-12675081 GCF_002910315.2 Salvelinus sp. IW2-2015
ATTTCCTTTGTCTTTTCTGTCTTCTCTATCTTCCTCTCTCTCTCTCTCTCTCTCTCTCTCTATCTTGCTTTCTCCCTGTCTCTCTATCTTCCTCTTTCTCTCTTTCTCTCTCTCTCCTTTTCTCTCTATCTTGCTCTTTCTTGCTCTTTCTCTCTGTCGCTCTATCTATCTTGCTCTTTCTCTCTCTTCTCTCTCTCTCTCTTCTCTCTCTGTCTTTCTCTCTCTTTCTTTCTCTTTCTCTCTGTCTCTCTATCTTCTCTCTCTCTCACTCCTCTCTCTTTCTTTGCTCTCTCTCTCTCTCTCTCTCTCTCTCTCTCTGTCTCTTCTCTCTCTTTCTCTCTCTTCTCTCTGTCTCTCTCTCTGTCTCTCTCTCTCACTCTCTCTCTCTATCTTGCTCTTTCTCTCTGTCTCTCTATCTATCTTCCTCTTTCTCGTTTCTCTCTCTGTCTTTCTCTTTCTCTTTCTCGCTCTCTCTCTCTGTCTTTCTCTCTCTCTCGCTTCCTTTCTCTTTCTCTCTGTCTCTCTCTCTATCTTCCTCTTTCTCGCTCTCTCTCTCTTTCTTTCTTTCTTTCTTTCTTTCTTTCTTTCTTTCTTTCTTTCTTTCTTTCTTTCTTTCTTCCTTTTCTCTCACTCTCTCTCTCTCTCTCTGTCCCACCTCAGCACTAATAAACAGTGGCCACAGCTGATGCCAGCCACTGAAAATGAATTATTCATTAACATGTCAAATCAATAATGACACAGGCCTCCCCAGACCACTCTCGGTGGCCTACTTATCGGTTTTAGGGAGAGGACAGATCATTTTGATGAAGGCTTGCTAAATTCAGGAGGGTTTTTAGGGGGCTATGTTCACAGTAGTGGATGTTTCTGGGCTCATGCTGAGGTGAATTGATTGTCGTTTTTAGCGTGAGACTTGACTATTAGGATGGCAACAATAACAGAGTGAGAGGTGGAGAGAAACGGGCGCCCATGATTAATATGACACTTTTGTTCAGGGGAAGTGTTAGGAAATAGAAGCAGAGGCCTGGTTGGGTAGGCGCTGTTGCCGTGGCATTAAGGGCATGGGCACATTTGGATGGTTCAGTGGGCATGGCCCACCCCCTGCCCCGACACTTCTGTTCAGATGTCACTCACTGTCGCACCAGCCTGTAATTTTCCATCAACTGTAACAGTGAGGGAACATCACCACCCAGCAACTTTTAAAATAATAAATAATTCATTAAATAATCAGTATCTCCACAACAATCTATTTCTTCTGTCAATCTAGCAGCACTCAAAAAAATCATTATGAAAGATAGAGGCATGGCGAGAGAGTGGGAAAGAGCAAGAGAGGGGAAAACTGATGAAAGCCAAATGAAAAGAATTAAAAGCATGGGATATTAAAATGCTTTTTACTTCTCCGCCTTCGATTACTTTTAATTGGGTCCAATTTTCTGTCAGAATAGCCGGTGTGGGTGGATTTGTGTGTGTGTGTGTAGTGTGTGTGTGTATTTGTGCACATGTGTGTGTCTGTGTGGGACGTGACTGATGTCTGAAGGCTGAATGTATGGTAAATGACCAAGCGGTGGATGTAGAGATATGAAAGGCCTTCATGGTGACAAAGACAGCCATAATGAGAAGCAGACATTGGGGGGAGGGGAGGGGTTGTTATGGTACATGATCCACCTTGTTCCCCTCTAAACTCATCCATGTCACATGAACCCCCACCCTCCAACTCGTCACCAGTCTTGACACACCTGTATTTGGGGAGTTTCTCACATTCTTCTCTGCAGATCCTCTCAAGCTCTGTCAGGTTGGATGGGGAGTGTCGCTGCACAGCTATTTTGAGGTTTCTTCAGAGATGTTCGATCGGGTTCAAGTCTGGGCTTTGACTGGGCCACTCAAGGACATTCAGAGACTTGTCCCGAAGCCACTCCTGCYTTGTCTTGGCTGTGTGCTTAGGGTCGTTGTCCTGTTGGAAGGTGAACCTTCACCCCAGTCTGAGGTCCTGAGCGCTCAGGAGCAGGTTTTCCTTTAGGATCTCTCTGTACTTTGCTCTGTTCATCTCTTCCTCGATCCTTACTAGTCTCCCAGTCCCTGCCGCTGAAAAACATTGCCACAGCATGATGCTGCCACCACCATGCTTCACCTTAGGGATGGTGCCAGGTTTTCTCTAGACGTGACACTTGAAATTCAGGCCAAAGAATTTAATCTTGATTTCATCAGACCAGAGAATCTTGTTTCTCATGGTCTGAGAGTCCTTTAGGTGCCTTTTGGCAAACTCCAAGCGYGCTGTCATGTGCCTTTTACTGAGGAGTGGCTTCCGTCTGGTCACTCTACKATAAAGGCCTGATTAGTGGAGTGCTGCAGAGATGGTTGTCCTTCAGGAAGGTTCTCCCATCTCCACAGAGGAACTCTGGAGCTCTGTCAGAGTGACCATCGGATTCTTGGTCACCTCCCTGACCAAGGTCTTTCTCCCCCGATTGCTRAGTTTGGCCGGGCGGCCAACTCTAGGAAGAGTCTTGGTGGCTCCAAACTTATTCCATTTAAGAATGATGGAGGCCACTGTGTTTTTGGTGACCTTTAATGCTGCAGATATTTTTTTGGTACCCTTCTCCAGATGTGTGCCTCGATACAATCCTGTCTCGAGGGCTCTATGGACAATTCCTTCAACCTCATGGCTTAGTTTTTGCTCTGACATGCCCTGTCAACTGTGGGARTTCAGATAGACAGATGTGTGCCTTTCCAAATCATGTCCAATCAATTGAATTTACCACAGGTGGACTCCAATCAAGTCGCAGCAACATTTCAAGGATGATCAATGGAAACAGGATGCACCTGAGCTTYATTTGGAGTCTCATAGCAAAGGGTCTGAATACTTATGTAAAAAGGTTTTTCTGTTTTTTATTTGTAATAAATTAGCAAAGATTTCTGCAAACCTGCACTTGTCATTATTGGTGTATTGTGTGTAGATTGATAAAGGTACATAAAAAATACATTTTAGAATAAGGCTGTAAGGTAACAAAATGTTGAAAAAGTCAAGGGGCCTGAATACCTTCTGAATGACTGTATGTATCGTGTCATGGTACATTGGAAGTGACAGTGTGGGATCCCTCAGAGGTTAGCCATAGTTCCCTCAGACTGTTGGGGGGGGGGGGGGGGGGGGGTACATAGTGTGGTTGGCAGTTAGCTATGGTAGCCCTTTTTTTCTTTTTTTTTTACCCCATTTTCTCCCAATTTCGTGGTATCCAGTTGGTTAGTTACAGTATTGTCTCATCGCTGCAACTGCCGTATGGACTCGGGAGAGGCGAAGGTCAAGAGCCGTGCGTCCTCCATGAACACAACCCAACCAAGCCGCACTACTTCTTGACACAATACCCACTTAACCCAGAAGCCAGCCGCACCAATGTGTCGGAGGAAACACCGTGCACCTGGTGACTGTGTCAGCGGGCACTGCGCCCGGCCCGCCACAGGAGTCACTAGTGCACGATGGGACAGGGACATCCCTGCCAGCCAAACCCTCCCCTAACCCGGATGATGCTGGGTCAATTGTGCGCCGCCCCATTGGTCTCCCGGTCGCGGCCGGCTGCGCCAGAGCCTGGACTCAAACCTAGAATCTCTAGTGGCACAGCTAGCACTGCGATGCAGTGCCTTAGACCACTGCGCCACTCGGGAGCCCCGTGGTAGCCCTTTTAAAGGTTGATTGTCGTTTGTAGCTGCCTGGAGTTGGATTGTGGCTGTGTTGGGTTGTTGGATTGCTGGGTTGTTGGGTTGTTGGATTGTTGGGTTGTTGGATTGTTGGGTTGTTGGGTTGGAGGCATGGGGAACTGCCTGACTGCTCTGTTCACAGGCAGAGGTGTCTTTATCATTGCCAGATGCATGAAGCTTGTAAAAGAAGCTTGTATCAGTCTGCAGCTTCAATCAAATTCTCTTCTACTTTGCCCTTACAGTGTTTTGTCTCGCACAATCAGTCGAGATATCACTTCCAATCACTTCTAATCTGCTATATTAAGAGTGCCCATGTGTGCCCGACATTAACGGTTTAAATTGTACTAAAGACTGCAACTCTTTCTGGGATGCAGAAATACTTGTTGCTTCTGTCTCATGCACTTATTCATGGCTCCGGATTGAGTTGGTATTCATTGACTTTAGAAAATGTCTGATTCTMTTACTTCCCCCATCGAGACGTGGCTTGGGCTTCTTTTTTTAATCTCTGGACCACTAGAAACTGATTGGAGCAGAAAAAAATACGCCCAMTCTCCCCCTTCTGCCAGACCTCACAATGGGCAGATTTTTTGGATAGGGGTCCCTCTCTGAGGYGGCCAGCTGGAATTAGAAGTGGATTAATAATTTTAAACAAGGCTAAACCGCTTGGGCTGTCTGTCTACTATCCTCCTATACTTAGCCAAAAGTCTGTCTGCAGCTGCCGCCAATGGGAGCCTTCATCAAAACAATATATAACCTGAATGTCTCGTGATTAGCAGTGTTGTATTAACTTGGAAATGTCTCCCTATCGAGATTGTTTTATCTGCTTTGTAACTTTCAAAGAAGCCAATAGAAGGCCTCTCATCGGGTTAAAGCACTCTGCAACTTTAGTTTCGGGCATAGTTTGGACACATATCGTATTTGTCTTTGTCTTGCATCATCTTTAGACCAGCAAACATTCTCTATGATTCTGGATAGTTTATGAAAACATTGGATGTGTTTCTGCACCAGAGGTTACATTCTCTCTACTCTATGACCAGGTGTTTTGGATTAATCTAGTCCATGTCACAGTTGGGCTCTTCAGCTCCACATCAAGTTATTCGTGGCTGATATTCAACTCTTTCCTAAAAAGGTGAATGATTCTGATTGGGCCGTGAATCATGTCAATCAATCACGGTATGATCAACATGTTTCAAGCATCGAACAGACCCCCCCCAAAAAAACTTTCACTGAACAATAGAAGGTGTTTGAAATGGACTACAGAGACAATAGAGTCCAAGCTGTTAGGGAGTTGTGTTGGTAGGACGAGCTGGTCCAGTGACTGGGGACTCCAGACCACCAGAACAGTGACCTCAGCTCTGAGAGAGGTTACATTTTGCACCAGAGGGAATGTTATGGGGAGAGTCGGTGAGATTTGGTCGCTCTTTGGTGTGTAATGATACTAGAATGAGCTGAAAGAAGTGATACCACCCAGAATGAACATGGGAACGGCCAAGGCTAACAAACCAAACGCTTCTGTTGATTTTTCTCTCAGAATAAAAACATGGTTCCTTCAACACCCGTCTGTACATGTGTGTGTGCTTGTGTGTGTGCACAAGCCACATGCATGTGTGTAGTGTGTGATTGAGTGTCTGCGTGCGTGTATGTGCAGTGTGTGATTGGGTGTGTCAGCTGGGTGGGGTGAAGCGGAAACAGAGCTGCTCACTGTTATTAATTGTAATTGTTCTGTCTCTTCCTCCTGTGACATTTCAGGCTGCTGGTGGCTAATGGGGGGAAGGTTGTAAAGGGGCCCGAATGATCAACCCTGATACCCAKTCACCCCCCCCCCCCCCCCKCRCCRTGTAGTATTTCCCCTTAACATAGAGAACAGAGTCGTCATCTCGTTAGTCCATCTTAATGAAATAACAAAATGGACATATAGAAAGCAGCAACCCTGAGAAACACAGACATAAAATGGGGGAAAACAATGACTAAACTGACTAGAGCATAAATCTGTAGTTTTTTTCTCCGTCTTTTTAGCCATTAGAAAAATGTTCTGTGAATGTAGCAGGGACATTAGCCCCCTTCGGAGCTTTTATGCCGGCTGTCTGGTGTTGCAATTTCACACTTCACTGACTCTGACAACCAGTCTACTAGTGTCTGCATGCCCCAGATTTCACCTTATTTAGGTAATACACACAAAACAAATCTCTAGACAAGGTAAATTAAACGTAGTATTCGGCAGGCACACTATCAGAAATTTGGACAGACTCACATAGACGTATTATACTTGAGGTAATGTTTAGGGAGKTGTTTGCCATGTAGACTACAGTTGTATCACAATGCAAGGTGTACAGTAGGCTTATCTTGTGTTAGCTGGTGTACATTTGGAGAAGGTCATTCGTTAAGTATTGTACAAACAAAGCATCACATGTGTGTGATATACCATTTGGATGTTGTAGAGATTCGTTTTGATCTGTAACCATTACTATGGAACTATGCATGTGAAGCCACATTTCCTGGAGAGGTGTGAACATGGCCCTTACTGTTTAGTCCAGTAGAGCCACGTAAGACAAAGTAAGGTCTTACAATYTCACTTTTACACCAGCAGCAGTTTGCGTCCCCCTTCATCTCTGTCAACGTATCATTGCTAATGCATGAACGATGACATATTAGATGTAATAGGCAGACAGGAGAGGCGATACATTATTGATATCAGGCAAGAATGGATACAAACTGTGCAGATGGCACTACATTTCTCATTCTAAACTGCAGCACTGTTCTGGGTGTTAAACATACTAGGGTCAAATGAATACGATACATTCTGTTCATTTTTAAGATAAATGAATTAACAGCAATCCTTCATTGGATCGGGAATGGCGCAACGATGTTGTCTCATTCCGCTTCTTTGGGCCTGTTGAAACGCTGAATAGCCCACATACCCAACGTTATGACTAGTTAAACAACACGTAAGGAAGAGTTTTATGTGATATTTGTATACTTTGTAGTAACGGGTTTCTCTCATGTAAAACTAAGTGCGCAATTTCTTGAAGCTTATCAACTTGAAATGACTGGACTTTTATTTAATTCGCCCACAGCTGCACATTACCAGGCGGCACATGAATCGTTTTTAACGGGAAATTGGCAGAATTTCACCCATAGTGCACGATTGAGATTTCCTAAACATTCATTTCGCCTGAGCCTTTCAAGGACGTGCCAAGTGAATCGTTAATAACGCAAAGCACTGGCTGCACAGTTTCTTTTTGTGACTATTGTTCGGTTGCACTGGGGAGCTATCATCTGAAACATTGACACGTAGTCTATAGTTTGACATGAAACTTTCCTGCGGCTTTTCTTGCACATTATTGAGAACATATACGACCAATTCGTTTTTGTAATTGTGTTTTTTTTTTGCCTACTTATTTTGTTCGGGAAGAGCAGTAAAAACCAATGTATTTMATTTATTATAGGCCTATCCAGCCTTGATTGATATAGCGCTAATTAATAAGACAATAATAATAACATAAATCATACATGCCTTCTTTTAATGAGAATATATTTCAAACTCATGGTTACTATGATACATAACACACCATATGTAAATTATAAAATCACAAAGGGAAAAACAAAAACTAATTTGAACCATTTCAGACTGTCAAATGCTCTTTAATTGTTATGAGGTACTTTCAAGGCAAGAAGTGGAACATTTGGAGAGAGAAGCTCCCAAAATAAATATGTCATAGTTAGTTTTACCTAGGTATGGATAGAATTTCTCTAAGACATATATGAAAATATTTGAAAATATTGCTTTTTAACTGAGAGAATATCATGTACATATTTCAAATGTGTCCCTTATCTCAGAATCAGTGAATAGGCCAGTGTATAATATGTAGGAAATGAGAAATGTTGCCCATCACGAAGCCATTTTTAAGTAAAAAATTGCACTTTCAGTCACACCTATTGAGTAAAGTAGTATCTGAATAAAATATGAACTTCATAATGTTGTTGTTTATTTTATCACAATTACGTTTATGATATTTTCCAGGTTTAAATTTAGCCTCACACTTTTTTAGTTGCACAACAACAACAAAAACACTCTCAATGTTTGTGACCAATAATCCAAGTGAGAACCACATTTTGCACTTTCCAATAAATAAGAAATGTTAAAACATGCCATGTAATGGTTGTGCACTTTTGCAAAGCTGAAAACAAAATATGTCCTCTTTTGTCTCTCCCAGGGCTTGTCCAGAGGAGAATTGAAACAGGGAAAAGTAATTACTGGAGAGGCATTGAAAGACTATCAGCATGAGGGTTCGGATTGACTCGGGGACACCTATGGCCCTTGCATTATCCTGGCATGAGGTCGCTTTAGCAATAGTCTGGCATTTGCCACCAGCACCTGGCCCCCAAACCCCCACTGCCCCCTCTCAACAGGCCCCATTACCCTGTCTCTTATACCCCCCCCCCCCCGGCCTAGTACTACACCTTTCTTTCTCGTTGTGCTGCTGTAGTGGCAACTAAGACCATAACATATAATAACAATAGTGTCCAGTAGACATTAATGACAATAGCACAAATGTTTTTCCATCATAGCGTGGTGGAGGTTCTCAAGTGAAAATGGATTTTGAATAATCTGTGCTCGGTTGTAGCGAGGGGACGTGAAGTCTGGAAGAATATGGGAACAGTGATAATTCACTAAGATACTAAACCGACAGACAATGAAATAATAGGTGTTATTTATTTAKAGGGAAAATATAACCCTGGCCTTGTTGTTTGGGCTGAAAGGCGCAGTGGGAGAATCAAATTTGGAGATGTGGAATGCAGTGTTATATCAGCTGCAGTCCTAGGGAGCAGAATATCTCACTACCATATACATTGGTTGAATATTCGAGTGCTTTAGCCCTGACATCTGTACTGCAGGTTGGAATTTATTGTCATGAATCTTGCCCTGGAGGCAGCTCTGCAGAGTCGTCACTAGCTGGCACAGCCACAAAATCGGATAACCTTAACCACACTYCTAATCGCAATGCTTAAACCTAACCTTAAATTAAGATTGAAAAGCACATGTTTGTTTTAATACATTTTTAAGATATAGACAATTTTGACTTTGCAGCTGGTCCATCTAGTGGAAATCGCTCAGTTCTGCCTCCAGGGCAAGATTCATGACAATAAATGTCAACCTMCGTCTGTATTGCAGGCATCAACACTTGTGTAAAGGTATCCGTCCTCCTACTCCGTATATACAGGTGCTGCACKAGAGCTGTGATGATGCTCCCTGAGGCCTCCTCTCTCACCCCGTGTTCTGACTCCCTGGGATGTGTGGAGCTGTGAGGTACTGTTTGACTCATTGAGGTCTTTGCCTTCTGACGCTCTCATTTACTGGTGATAGGGGTACGATGCCCACGGCAAGACTTRAGCCCCAACTGTGATCATATGATGTTGCTGCTTTGTCATGATCTCTCAGGTCCACTGTCACCACCCGTCACCACCCATGGCCCTGGAAGAGAAGAGGTGACGGAGCAGTTTGTCTGTTGACCTTTCCCCTCTCAGTCAGATCGGTCCTCATCTCTGTTCCATCCCCTTTGGCAACACCTGTCTCTCTGTGGCCTTCATGTATTTGCTCATGGTCATGCCTCAGTGTATACATGGTGTGTTACCTATGTTTTCCTGGACATTTAAAGTTCAAGTGGAATCTTTGTTGGCTATCCAATAGCATTCTGTTATTTGGTCTTATGGAATTATAAAGGTGGGGGGGAGGGAGGGGGTAATCCATGTGGATCATGGGTCATAAAAGTTCACATTATACTAATTTCCCCTGATTAGAGTCTTGGTGGTCATACAATTAATTTGATTTTATGGAAATAATTATATTAAGGATCCAAGTGTGAAGTAGGCTACAGTATTTGGATAACTGATTTGTGTGGGTGAAATTGAGTTTCACCACTGTTTCACCACTGTTTTCACTGTGAAATTATATGAGTTATGGACAAATGTTTTTGTATTTGATCATTTTATACATATTAACATATTACTGCCTTGCAGGGAAACTGAAAACTGCATAGGTTATCATTTTTACAAAGTCAGGCATGATTCTTATGTTTTGGATTTCTGACTCGATGCAWAAGCAAAGTCTGCTGAATTATTTGACTTAGGCTACAATGTGTCAGACATATTGTAGAGGTTTAAKGTTCTTAAAATGATTGTTTTCATAGAAGACGCCAGTATTGCATGTTGAAAGAACGATAAAGAATGTCTGATTCAAACCAAAATAAAAATGTTTTACAGTCTGTTGTGTTATGTGATAGGAATTGAACAGTGGGGAAAGGCTATCTAGCAGAGCAGACATATGCATCTACTGGACTAGTCGGATGGATATGCAACTGTATGGAATGTTCAAAAACTATCGGGCATATTGCACGAAACTATTARCCAACCATAGTTCTAGCTGTCTTGAAGCAGTTTTGCTCTGATTGACAGCTCCATGACAAAKATGTAAAGTGTWTTAGATCGGTGGTTATTTCTCACATTCCTTGATATTCCTGTGTCATTCCTGTGTCATAGTTTGGATGTTATTATTTTCGCACATTCATATGTTCATTGCTTTTTTAATTGAAATTGAGTTAACTCATTAGTCAGTTCGTGGAGTGCGAATTGTGCCGCCTCATCATGTTCWTAATCTTAAAACCCCGCGGGAAATTGCGTTGAACGTGTGGCGCGCCACATTGGTAACTGGGACGGTGGTGGGCGCGCGCCAGTAGGCATGTTGACAGCTATGTCATACATTTCCATTYTCCAAATTGTTAACTGTAATCTTCCCATTCAAACATCCTCTAACTCGCGTGAAAGTTGCGTTGGGCCGTTGGCTGTATTTCCAGGTCTTAATGGAAACTTTGGAACCCCCACTTCCAATTCACCGTTTCAAATGAAAGACATTAACAAGCATTGTCCTAGATATTCATTTTTAAAAGCTGAGGTAGGCGGGAGTGCAGAGATCTGCTGTTACCCATTCCCCTAGGCGGGACACTGCCACAGTGGGGTATCCTTGCTGCCCAAAAACAAAAGACGGGCGGCTTTCAGGTGCAAACTTTGTTGAAACACAACTTTGTCCCGTGCGGGTTTAGACAACAGCTGACAACTATAATTTTTTTTGCAAAGATCAGACCTGCTTTACAACCTGAGCTAAACTCAATCAAAAACACGAGATTAATTTAAGACAACTGGCAAGATCCGACACATGCGTAAAAATATGGGAGAGTGGTGGAGAAGCGGGTATGGCATTTTCAACAGGGCATAATGATTAGGCCTGTAGGCTATCTTTAGCTTGTTGTTAGGCTTATTGATTGTATAGGCTGATGGAGAAAAAAACGTCTGGTGTGCATAACCATATTCAATAATTAAATGTAATTACCAGTCTATTCGAAATCATATGAGAGATCAGGCAGAATATTGGCCTCCCTCCCACCAGAGACGTCTTCAYATGATGAGTTACGGGGCACCGGGGTAATTCGGTTTGGAGTGGTTTTCGGCGATGGCATGGCACGTATAAAAATTGTCAATTGCTCACTTAGCACCTCTCAAAAGTGTTGAAAATATATCTGTCAAAAGACAAACGCACTTCACCATATACATAGCTGAACATCTGCTTTGCCGAGTAGAGCGCTTCAACTTCCACTCCGGGGACCTATTAGCGGTGACTCCCAGGCCTGCGCGGAAGAGGAAGTCATCAAGACTCTGACACCCTCCCAGATGTTCGGGAATTAAGACTGTCTACAGTTGGACAACCTAATTGATAATCATACGTTTTGCGCCTATTTTGCAATGGAAATATTATTTTGGGGCGTAATTGAAATATTGAATTAATGACAGTATGACGACACCATGAATCTTGAGAGTCTACTATGCTATTGAGTTGAAACCTTTGTGTGCCATTGCATAACGACGTGGTTTGTTAAATGAGGTTCTCCTTTATTTTGTTTATCTGTTTTATATGGAGWTGGTCAAGCTAAAATCTTATCTGCATAAACTTCAAGCATTGATGTAGGCCTATGGTAAATGTGGTTGTATGTGCGTGTGAAAGTACAGACCTACTGTTGGTGTGCATGCTGTTCTGAATCGTTTCAAGTGACAGTTTGCTTTCAAGAATACCTGTATAGARGTAATGAATGTTCTGTAACATGCAAATAGTTTCCCATTACTAAAAGRACTGACTTAACATTGCAATTTAAATGTTTTCCGATAACTTCAATAAAATGGAAATGTAGTATTTCAAATAGTCAACGAATCATTGAAGTCAATAACAATGCCATTGTACCACCTCGTTACCATSACAATAGCCATGTAACACCTCCGAAAAAAATATTTAACGGCGCACATCCTGGATTACCTTGCTCAGTGAATACCTATGCATATTCAACAGGCTTCGATCTTCAGGGAAAATAAGCATCAGTAATTGATAAACAGGTTATAATGATGGTCGTGCATAGTTAGGTAATTCGCTGATGATTGTTAGTCTGTATGCAAARGCTAAGGATATTATTAAGTGTTACTTTGATTGTTGCAATGTGTAACATTTAAAACTAGTACTAAACCCGARTGAGGTTATAACGAGCTAATTACGCATGTGCGTAATAGTGTACCAAGATATAATTAATGTTTCCACTGACTTGAGAAGTTTAAGAAACTTTATGAGAACACTTTTTGTTTTGTAAAATTAGAAACGGAAGACTTTTCAAAGTTTTAACACTACATTTTGTTGTATTGTTGTAAAGGGGACTCTCTTACTGGTTTTTATTCATGTTTAACAGCATCACTCAATAAGAGCTTAGTTAGCCTAATAAATAATTTACCATTTAGTGGCCAATTACATMATTATTTTAGTTAAATGTAATTTTGTCAGAAGAAAACATAGGCCTATGTTGGATCTTGAGTGCCTTGCGTAATTTTAGATTTGAATTGAGTGATGAAAAATACCAGTTTAAGATTTGGCCCAACTAGCCTACATAGCAGGTCTATTGTTTTGACCACTTGAACCGTGTTATAGCATCTCTCAGAGACCCCAACAACATTATGATTTTAAAATTCCTAATTCATATTGTTACACAGCCCTGCACAGCCGTGCTGGGTTTCAAATATTTAGAAAGGAGAACGTGAATCTCAAAAATTTAGGGAATTGCATGCATTGCGTGCCAGACCCAATAATTCTGATACACTCTCACTTTGCAGCACGCCTTGCGCGAGATAATTTATCCAGAGACTTTA
Source organism: Salvelinus sp. IW2-2015 (assembly GCF_002910315.2). Classification (NCBI taxonomy): domain Eukaryota; kingdom Metazoa; phylum Chordata; class Actinopteri; order Salmoniformes; family Salmonidae; genus Salvelinus; species Salvelinus sp. IW2-2015. Next base: position 12,667,078 of record NC_036848.1, read on the forward strand.
TTAAGATCACAAACTCGGTTGCGTGACAAAAAGCGTTCGGAACCTGCTTGTATCGGTCAGTCCTCTTATGGACTTACGTGCCGGGAGGAGGAAGGCAAGGAAAGGGGGGGGGGGTAGTTTTGTCAAACAACGGTTACATGCACACAATAATGCCATTATGGATAGTCAGATTAATATAATAGTTCAATGAAAACGTTTACATGCTTTGCAAGAACAAGAATTTCCCTAACAATCCTGTTTACATGGACACATTTGAAATCAGGCTACCTGATGGCACTCTGATAAATGCAGAAAATCGCCAATCAAAATAAACGTTCTACCACAGCCACCATATTATTTTTTGGGAAGCATATTTGATGCTGAGTTTGCACWTATAAAGTTTGTATGTGAAAACGACTTCTAAAACGCATGCATTCAGTTGTTTCGAACTCACTCACGCTGAAGAGGGAGGCTCGCTCCGCTGGTGCTAGCACATGCGTAGAACAGTTACACCACTGGAACGCCGATTAAGGTGTTTACATGTTCTAATAATTCGAAAGATTGCTCAGAAAACCAGGTGTTTAAATCCGCATATGCTTACTTCGATTTTGACTTCACGCCGATTAAGATAAGCAAAGTAATATGTTTACACGACTATTGCCATACTCGGCCTTGTGCCATAATCAATGTAATATCGAATTAGTAGTGTGCATGTAAACGTACTAAACCCGTAACAATTTATGCGGACTTTGCCACTTGAAAAGAGATTTGATTATAGATGATGATATAGGTTTGAATATAGATGACTATAGGCTACTCCAGATATGATGAGAGCACATATGTGACTGTGAGCGCTAGAGTCGTGGATAGATTAATGTGTGCGGTGTCAAAGCTGTTCTATGGATCCAAATATATCCCCGTCCATATGTCAAGATGAATGAATACTGCATGTTAATGCTATTCACATACATAGAGCCTACTACTGTATTCACAAACACCACTGTCAGACAACCGCTACCCATCTCATACCATGTGACTACCAGCGCTTTCTAATCCCATTGAGAGTCCCCAAAAAGGAGCCTTTCATGTTTTTCTTGTGGATATAGGCCTACACCCAGTTTTCTCATCATCTCAAAACACGATTATGCTAGGAGTTATCAGCTTGTATTAGGTTGTATTCGTCTGAATAAGGTATTATTTAGGCTTTTCTTCCGATATGCCATCATCAATGCGTGGCTTTGCTTTCGTGAGCGTTGTTTCACAGAGCCACTCGTAGGGAAAGCCTATCCCATTTTTTTGACGTCATGGGGTCCGCTAGAAAGAACTTGAACTGCATGGGTAAGAAGACAAAATGTCCTGGTGAAATACAAGAGCGCGCTTGTGCAAGAGGATGGAAAACGGAATTTGAATACATTCTTAAATCTGTTTATATTTGAAGATGGGGGTAGGGCAGGGTTGGAAGTGGGGGTATAGAGTCTTTGGGGGTAGMTCTAAAGATATTGTGTAGTAAATATGAAGTCTTATAGCTATAAAACATTAATTTACAATCATAGCCTACAATCATCACTGAGTAAAGTTAAATCATAATTCAAACTTGATAGGCTTCTATGTCTCCCCCATGATTGCTGAGGATTAGCCGAACAGTTGGGGAACAGATATTTTTTCAAGGGTTTTTGCTAGGCTAATACATGTCAATTGTTTAGCATTATGACTTATTTGAATTCACTTTGTGTTTGATAGTTTGATATTATTTTATATTTTTAGAGGAGCCTACATACAATTAATATTTCATGAGACTACTCGATAATAGGCTACAACAACGTTTCTCAAAACTATTTCCCGCTGTAGTGGCCCATACATTGGCAGCAGCACTCAGCACGCATGCGTAAAACGACTGCCGTGGTGCTCAGTGGTTACTTTTGGCAGCCTGAGTAGCCTAATAGGCTGTATGACGATACTTTGCTGCTAACTCATGTCCTCATTTGCCTCACTCTCTTGGCTTACTTTTTAGTAGTTGTTAGTTTGATAGTTCTCACGTTGTGATCCCGTTTAAGTGGCACTTTCATTCACACATGGCGTATGTTTCGCCCAATCGCACCTCCTTCTAGAAAGCACCAAGTAGCTTACAGTCGATAACTTTTCCAGTCCATCTTCCCAGAAACAAGATGCTAAAATGGCGCCTTCCTCAGTGTCAAGTTCAAGTGAAGTGCCGACTCGCACAGACAAATGTAATTTCTATATGATCTTAGCAGAGAGTATAAGCTAATACAACAATGACAAAGAATGATAAACGTCACAGTTCGTTAGTTTTAATGATTTTTTTTATTTCATTCAAAATGTATGTTCACATTTCTTCATAAATAGTTGGTAAAACAAACAAACCAACAAACGATAGCCTACTTTAAATTGTACAATGAACCTTTGTCTCTTCCCGCTAAATAAGGAATAGGCTCGCTGTTGTGTCATCGTTTGCCTCGATTGTGGCACAGTGACACAGTTCATCAGTAAAACATTTGCTTTTCAGGAATAACTTGGAGTGTGACCCATTTCTCCCAGAAAGTGTTACAACATCACATTCTAGCTGCGTTTCTAAGTCAGAAATGTGCTCCGACTTCAGGGCATGGGGCATAAGGGTTGTGGGAATAAGAAAAACGTGTTTATTTTAAATTAATGTATAGAAAATAGTATATAAAACATATATTCCTTAAATTATTTAAATAAACGTATTTTATATATCACTGTCACTTACGAGGTACTGTTTTTACATTTTGTTTTAAAAGTAGTGCTGGTGGTCTGAAATCGTTCTCATAAGCACAATATATTTTGTGGTATGCATAAGATTAAATTCTTGAAAATAGGTTACAATGCAATGCTGTAACTCTTTGTGCCACTGAACATATTTTCCCCAATCCACATATATCTATTAGTGTTCCTTAGACTTAATTCACACAAAAAGGTTTTCTCGACAGGTTATTCACACAAAACAAGCAAATGTATAATCAAACTGCTCTATATGCAACACCACAGTACTTATAACAAATAACACGCTTAGTTTCACAGAATAATTACATTTAAAACAATGCAAGCTGACAGACAAAAAAACTTTTATTTTGAAGATACTGTGTTGTGACAGTTCCATTGTTGCCGATGCACACATTTAAACATACTTGCACAAAGACATTGTTGGAACTATAAAGGAATGCCATACTGGCTCATATGTTTGGGTATTTGACCCGAATTTGAAATACTCAAAATATTGTCACCTTGGTGTGGAATTCGTGAATGAACTAGATATAACATCTGTCAATGGCTGATGGATCTTTCGAATCAGAAATCATGCTACAAATGAACTCTACTCTCTGATTCTATAAAAGTCAAATACKCAAAAAAGATCATTTGACCAAAAATATACGACAGAACCGTTTTATATAGTTTGCCAACTCAATTGATTACAATTCAGATTTACAGAATTGATGATTTACATGTCAATGGTCTCACAAGCTAAACAATAAGTGATGGAAAAATCAGCATCATATAGACAAATCCATAATATTTATATAGACGATATCTTAGATCCAAATAAGACACATGTATTGGTTAAAAAAAGATACAATCGCAATATTGGAGCTTTATAGTTGATCATAGTTGTTTAATGCTAGCTGGTTATGACCCAAAACTGTACAGTCTTGTTAGAAAACATTTTCATAAATATCATTTAAGTTTTAGAACTTATATCCATAATTAAATTACAAATTGATAAATATGGCATCATGAATATGTATTTACAACGTTATTAACAAAAGGCAACGTTATATTTAACGGTAACAATCGTAACCTAATACCACATTTCTCCACCTGAAAACAGACATTGACAACAGATTCGACCCCATCAAACAAGGAAATACATTCACGAGTATATATTTATTTATGATTTATTTTTTGTTCAAGTTCAAGACAAAGACTTTGGCACGTTTCTTAAGACTGTCTGAAGTTTTAACAATCAATTGAAAGGCGACAGTAGTGTGTCACCATTATATAAAACACCGTGAAATATTCTCCCTTCTCCATTATTTTTTAAATAAAACTTTGAGAAAATACATAAAAWGAAAAATAAAATAATTATCTGAAATCTGTAAACTAAAAAAGGGGAAAAAACATGTTTTTTTTTTAATTCTTAGAAAGTATTATTTCATTATTTATGATTTATTTGTTCTCTTCGAACTCGGAATAAAAGTCACATATCGAATCCTGAGAAAGGACGAGGCCTGCTGCTGCTGGCTTGCTCTCATCTCCTCGAGTTGTTCCAATCCCATGTTGTGTACACCTTGGTCTGAGTACTTTTTAAGGTTTCCTTAAAACCTCTTTGTCCACATTGAGAGCTTGCTTCTGACTTCAAACGTACCATTCYTTAAAGTTGGGTGGCAGTCCTGCATCGCTGTGCCCAGATGTGTTTTGCACGGCTGACGGTGGTGTTTTTGTTGGGTCTTCAGTGTTCGCTGACACCAGAACTGGTGGTGTGGACGACTCATATCCAGAACTTGCTGCTGGAGAGGACTCAGAACATTGAGACTCGTGTACCTGTAATAATAATAATTWAAAAAATACATGAGGAGTTGCTATTATACATTGATATATCTATAGGCCTATAGCTTGAAGAAGAACGTTGAATATGTTACACACTGATAAACACTCAACATAAGTCCATTTACAATTGACCCTTTGATCTATCAATTTGCTATTGCATTGAAGGCTTGCAGCGTAATTTGCTTTCCAACTTAGCCTCCAAGTAAGTAGTAATATTTGGGAAATGAACATTATGCTACACTCCAACCTAGTGAAAACGTAGTGAAAACTTCCAGCGGAGTGTGATTCTGTTTCGGGGCTGATGCTTTGATTAGCCAGTCTGGGTCAATGGATGAATGTGTTTAAGGTGTAATTGACACGGTAATTACCTTCATGTGTTTCCTGAGAGAGCTGGGGTGCGTGTAGGACTTGTCGCACACTTTGCAGATGTATGGCTTGTCAGAAGTATGCACGTGCATGTGCTTTTTCCTGTCACTGCTGTTGGCGAAGCGTCTGTCGCAGCCGTCAAATTCGCACTTGAACGGCTTCTCACCTGCAAGATGGAATAAACACAATTCGTTAACCCCTATACAAAGCAGATTGATTAGTCTCCCACCACGACATATGCAAACTCGACATGCTCTCGAGGAGAGATGTTCTGCTGACTTGTTCACCGTTGATGACCTATGCCCTGTGAACAGCAATAGCATGTGTTCAATACAGGCCTACATTTTTAGGATARACATAAACGTGCACAAATATGGATAAGCGAATGCTATTGTAAGGGTTTGATGTGGTATGTACTTTGATATTAGGCAACGGTTGTATGCTTTGTCGTAGTGTGTTTACTTAGGCTACAATGTTAATACCCAACTGCTGTACTGATTTGTAGGATGGAGTAGTAGCCTATAGCCCAGCCTAGTAAAACAAGAGAGAGAGAGTAACCGGGCCAATTGTTCAGACTCACACATGCACCGAGGGAGTCCATCGTAATGTAGTTTAGGCTACTTCACTCACACTCGTTTTGAGAAAGTATGTGTCCGCCTCTCCCTTAATACACACACAACTCGATCAACACCTCGAGAGCGTGCAGAATAGCTTCTCTAATCGAGAAATATGTCCACACATGCCAACGTCAAAATATGCACATTTAATATATATTGAGATAGGCTTAAATTAGACTATCCGATCCTTCAACAAATGCAATCTTCAGTGCATAAAATAATAGTATGGGTATTTTCGTTCCAACATATTTATTATCTATCCCAGTATAAACTAGAAACCAAATTGAGGCCTTCTCTCGAGCATTAAGTTATAAAATGCAACAATCTCTCCACAATATGCCTATTCTCTTTCCCATGCCTACTGCAAAAATAAAATAGCGGTCTATTGATAGGCAACGTAAACTTGTGGTTTTTGTCAGCAAACATGAGAAAATAAAATTACCTGTGTGTGTTCTTTTGTGAATTTTCAAATTTTCCGACCTGGCGAATATTTTTCCACAACCAGGGAATGGACAGGGGAAGGGTTTCTCTCCAGTGTGCACTCGAATGTGGTTCACGAGTTTGTACTTGGCCTTAAATGATTTCCCCTCTCTAGGGCAATCCTCCCAAAAGCAAATGTGGTTACTTTGCTCGGGGCCGCCAACGTGTTCCATGGAGACGTGCGTCACCATCTCGTGCATTGTGCTGAAAGTCCTTTCACAAGTCTTTTTGGGTCGGTTCATCTGGTTCTCATCTATCCATTTACACGACATTTCTTGCTTTATGGGTTGCCTCATGTATCTAAAGAAGGCCCCAGGACCGTGGTGTGTCGGCACATTCATCCCCATATTCATCCCCATTGGGTGGTTGTAGTTGTGGAGCTGAGCGCCGTAGGGGTCTGTCCGAGGGCTGGCGACCGGACGGTATGGGTCGGGTCTTCCAAAAATGTCRCCGCGTAAACCAAGATGCATTTGACTGTTGACTACATGTCCACTTGGTGAAGTATGGCTCACGCCCTGGTCATGGAGCCCTGAAAACAACAGATGTCCTGGGTTATCGGAGATTCCAGGGGGTCCATGCAGGCTCCCCGCAGAAGCGGCAAAGATCCCATGCTGGGCACTCGATGCAGCGGACTCTCCAACGCCACGGTTTCTGAATAGAAAGTCCCGGGTTGAATTGAACGGTCCACCGCCGTACGAACCCACCTGTCCGCCATGATGGTGTCCCAGGGCAGCTGCGTATCCACTGGCTTGCGGGGTAAAAGCTGAAGTCTGGCTGGAGGCTATATCGTGAGCCACCGGGCTGAGTTTGAAAGCTGCGGAGTGGGATGAATCAGCGAAGGGATTGAGTCCCAAACCTGGATCTCTGTTCCCTATCTCATGGTGCCGCGGTGTTCCGAAACCCCCCACTCCTAGCGATGGGAACTGCGYACCGCTGTCAAGGAGCATAGTCATTGGGCTCAAGCGAACTTATAACGAAATAAAAGAAAATTCAACTGAAACTCCAGGTTGGTGGAGCTCACTCTAACCTCGAATAACGGGAACCCGATTTCAGTGCGTTGAAACGGCAAATAAGAATTTAAAAGTAGAAAAGCAAAACAAGGAAAAAACAATCCTTCGCTTACACAGCAGAGAGAAACTCCCGTAACTGGGATCCGTGAGAAAGATGATCAAACTTCCCCCCCTTTCCAGACGAATGATGTCCTTGGACTGATAAAGTCAATCACTCACTCCCTGCACATAAATGAACTCGGGAGGCAGTGCTATGACGCCCAATGAGAGCTCAGCTCCCCCTTTGGCACGTGACGCCAAAGAAGGAAGTTAATTGGCTAGATGTCTGTTGATTGGCACGGTTTGGTATTGAAAATGGCAGTTCGTCTCAGTGGTTTAATTTGATTGGTTAGTGCAGGCAATATTTTGCAGGTAAGGTAACGGAGCGAGCTTTCTGTCGCTTCAATACCATGACCCTTGTTTATCTCCCGGTGCAAAAGTTGAATAATCTCTATTATAAACTGTAAATAACCAGAGGACAATAGTCATAGCAAATGTTTGTTTTAGGTTGTCCTAACAAAGTTACTGAAAATGTTTTTATCTGATAGAACTCTAGGAAAAATAATAATTATCTTAACTTCAGCCTATGGCTTACATGTCAAATAATTCAGTCATACACGAGCATGTTGTTTAACCAACAATCACAATTAATCGTCTCTGCATTGGTCAAAAAGATAACATTTTACTTGGTGCCTTTTGATGCGTTTGTAACGTTTGGTTATACATAGTGTATTTCAAAATACACGTGTAATAACAGTAAATCATTCCCGTTTACAACATCTATCTATATATATCTATCTAATTATCTATATATCAATCTATCTATCTATCTATCTATCTATCTATTTTATTTTAGCATTTTGACTCTTATTAGCTGAGAACATGAATGCAGTTGGCAGAGATCCGAAATGTGGCTTTCTTGATGCCGC
>NC_036848.1:12675106-12712201 GCF_002910315.2 Salvelinus sp. IW2-2015
TTGATGCCTGGCACATAAATGAATGTCGGGTATGGCGAGTGCATATGAACTAGCTCAAGTGAGAGGGCTAGATCCTCTCTTTGGACGTGAACTGCCAAAGAGGAAGTTAATTGCTAGGATGCATGGTTGAATGTGGTCAGAGGGTATGGGTATTGAAATGGCAGTTCGTCGTCAGTGGTTTCATTTGGGATTGGTATAGTGAGGCATTATTATTGCAGGTAAGGTAGGAGCGAAGTTTCTGTCAAGGGCTTCAATGATGACCTTTGTTTATTTCCGTTGCAAAAGTTGAACTCTCTATTAGTAGCTGTTAAAATGCAGAGGACACTAGTCCTGAGAATGTTGTTTTAGGGTTGTCGTAAAAAGTTATTTTGAATGTTTTATCTGATAGTAGAATCTAGGAAGAAATAATAAGTTTATGACGTTTCAGCGTATGGTACATGTAAATAATTCAGTCGATACACGAGGCATCGTTGTTTAATCCCACATCAAGATTAATGGTCGGTCTTTTTGCATTGGTCAATAAAGATAACATTTTTAATTACTTGGTGATTTTGATGGTTGATAGGTTTGTACGGTTTGGTTATCATTTAAGTAGTATAGTTCAATCGTGTATTAAGATAAATCAATTTCCGATGTTTACATTAGTGTTATATTATTTCAATATTATAATTTATTAGAATTAATTTATTTCTATATATTTTATACTATCTATTTATTATAAGTCTTGATCTGCTTTCTATAGTAGTTATTTATTATTATCTGTATTCTATCTTCTATTATTGTTAGTCTATTATTTTATTTATAAGTCTGATTATTGACTATTATGTTAGCTGAGAGGATGGAATTGGTTAGGGACAGAGAATGCGAAATTGGTGGCGTTCCTTGGGGAAGACGCAATTGAGAGGAGAGGGGGCGCTTTTTGTTTTTGGAGAAGTCTATGGAGAAAATAGTGTAGTACCCATGATAAGAAGAAAGAAAAGTGATGGAAGTAATGTGTATTATATTCTAGGAAGATTTTTGCTGTTAGAAAATATCGTACAGGCCATACTTGAGGGTTTACGAGTGGGTAGATGTGGCGCTGGCTAGCTGGCATGGACACTAATAAATCTGTAGAGACGTTCAGAGATGCGGAATTGAGTTGATGTCAGGCGGCTTTATAAGCAGAGTCTTTCTAAGTGTCTGTTTGATCAATGCTGTCAGGAAGGAGCTGCACATTCTTTATGTTTTCCACATTGAAAAAAGTAAAAGGATGAAAAATCTTGAGCTATAGGTCTGTTAGTTTGAATGGATATTTTTTTAATGCGGCTTAACATCGCATATAATAGTTCACAACATTATTCGCTGTTTAGGAGAAAAAAAGTTGTTTTATAATTTGCAAGGTGAAAGGTTATATTCAATTTTTGGCAATATTCTTAATTCTCAAGAGATTAGATCTATTTCTCACTTTTGAAGGAAAGCATAGACGTGGAGTAATTGTATAGCTAGGAGATATAATGCTAAAATGTGGTTGTATTAGTTTTGTGGAGGTTGTACGCTAAATTTGTGGAGGTGTTGTAATCTTGTGGAATGGGTGTGTAAATGCTGTGCTTTTAAGAGGCTTTTTAAAAGTCGTGGTGACATTGTTTAATTGATATTGCGAACTTTAGTTGTTTCTTGGTGGTACATATTGTTTAACTCTAGCAGTCTCATATTTTTCTCATAAAATTTAAAGCGTTTGTAAAGCTGTTTCTTTAGAGCGCTGATGGTATCTTCAGTGCGGTCGTAGCTAAAGTCAACAACGTGGTATTTTTTTTTAGCGGGATGTATTGATCTAATAGATAGTTATAGAAATAGGTATTAATGTATTAATTGCTCAGCTGTACTGGGTGATTTCAAGCTGCAGTGCTGTCCAGGCTTTGCGGTGAGTAGTACGATTATAGATGAATTAGCTCTTCATCCTTCTCTGTTAGATGAATGCGCGTGCGGAAGTGCGAGGATGGGTGCGGATAGTATAGTCAGTTTACCTAGGGTTGTGAAGTTGGCGGCTTAGTGGAGTTGGATAAGAGAGCTTTGTTTGCGGAATAGTATAAGCGATTCTATGAAGATTTGTATTTTTGGAATTGGGGAATGATTTCGATATAGAGTGTTGCTGGAAGTAAGGAGAGTTTGGTTGCAGTCTAGGCCAGAGCACCGGGTACTGTATAGAGTCGTGTGGCACAATATATTTCTTAGGTCGTAGAGCGAGTTCGCGAGGGTGGTGATTGCTAGTCGGCGTGCGGTGTGCGGTCTAGTGGCTCTGATCTCAGTGTTGAAGTAAGTGCATGCATTTGGTGTTTTTATACTGGGCGGGTGCTCTTTTAGAGTTTTAGCAGTTTTGTCATGTGCGCACTGTAAGGTAGTGTTGTTTGGTGATTGGAGCTGTGGCGTCGTTTGTAGTAGTAAGATCAGGCACACGTGTTTTCGTGCCGTTTAATCGGATAGGGGCGCGGGTTATAGTATAGTAGAACTGGTTGTGCTTGCCTGCTCGGTAGAGGTGGATGGTAGGCGGAACTCCGTCGAGTCGTCAGCAAGATGGCATTACATGGATGTGATGTATACAGAGTAAACCCCGAGTGCGACGTAGAATTGGAACGCTCCTATCTCTGTCTGTTGGTACGTCGCTCGTAGTCCCATGTGATGTAGCTGGCGAGAGGACGCGTACTTAAATGCGGCTGCGGATCGATTGCACACACTTGACTCTGTGCTGCGTAAAGTAAGTTTGGTTGAAGGCTCAGGGCAAGTGGGCAAAGTGTCAGTATAGATGAAAATCGAGGGCTACTGATAGTCTGCGAGATAAGAATGTATGGTGATATGTGACTAGGAGTCGAAGCTTGGCTATTGGTTGATAGAGGAAGAACGCATTGCTGACAGTATATGTCTTTATGAATGGTGTATTTATGATGTTCGGTTTTAGGTAACTATGAGACGTGTCTTGAGGTGCTTTACGTGACGTGGCGTCGAAACGCTGTTATTTCGGCCAGACTAGGCGAGAAGGTCTTATGGGTGGTGATTCGGACGGTGAATCGTTCAGTGTATCTGTTTGTTTGACTTGGCTTTTGCGCGAAGCGTTAGATTAGGCGGTGCATCAGGAATAGGTAGTTTTATATGGTTGTTAACAGTTTTGGGTGTTCCTTAGGGTGTCGTGCCTCTTTGAGAGGGGGTATGTACTTCGCGGCTAGCTATTCCGGATGGTCTTGGTTTGCTAAGATGTACGAAGGAGAGGTTTGTTTTCTAGGAGTACTGGTTAATAATCACACCGCTGGTGGGCGTACATGGGCAGGCGGAACCAGTTTGCAGAACCATAGGGTGGATTACAGAGTAATGGGGATCAAGCCGAGCGTGATATTGTGATGGTGCGCAGGTTTTTCTTCTGCGTCTCTCTTATCATGACATCATGCTGCTATGGCTGTGAAATTCTTTGCGTAAATGGTATGAAGTCTGGGAGGCTTTGGGGCGTAGTAAGCAGCGGGGGTGGGGCGGGGCTGTTGTGTGCCAAGGTTGGAGTTCGGGCCTGACGGTGAAAGGAAGGGGTTCAGATGTCAGCATTGTAGAAAATGCTTGTTTGAAGTCTTCGATTAATTCTCAACGGATTTATTCGAAATGGTCCATATTGACGGCGTGATTATACTTATGGCATCTAGATGCAAGAAGATGGCAGCTGGGAGGAGGGTGTGCTGTTCTGCGCATGTACTATTTACAGTATAGTGATTTCGCTTTTTTGATAGAAGAGCTGGTTTTTCATGTAAATCTGTGGTTTTTAGAGTTCAGGACAGCTATGCAGAAGTTGTGACTGGGAAGTTAGGTGGTAAAGCTGGCCGTTTGCTTTCCTCGGGACTCGAGCGTGGTGTAAATATGTCTCGTGAAACTTCCTCGCATGAACATGTTTGCCATAGTGCGTCGGTGAGCATCTTTCTTGGGCGTATGCGTGGTTGGGGTGTGCCAAAAATTTTTGTGCTTCTAGGGCAGTCCAGGTGTCTGGAGTACCTAGATCTATTGCATTTTCTGTGGGTTCTTGACTTTGTAATACCACTTTATCAATTAATAACGATTTAAATACAAAAAGAGCGCATCAGTGCAATACGAGATTGATCAGTAATATCCTTGCCAGGGTGAACATTCAGGGTTGATAGAAGGCTCTGGCCTCTGCGAGATAAGTGTTCATATTGGACGGGATTGCGTTGGTAGTACAGTTTGTGGATTGAGGTTGTGGTCGGTTTCCGTTCTTGACCGCGGGTCTGAGGATCTTCCGTGCGGAATTACGCACGCGGTCGGTAGAAGCAAATGTAGGGCTCAGACTGTTCATTCGCTGGATGTGAATCGTGATTGGATTTGAGGAGGAAGGTAAAGAGAGTGTCCTTTTGGGAGGCCAAGATGGCGTCTAGAGATTTAGATGATAGTATAATTAGGGGTGCCGCATATGAGTAATATAAGCGGACTATTTTAGGTTGTTTCGTTACTCGGTTGCTGGTCTCGCGCCATTTGGTTCCTTTCTGCATCCGATTTTGCGTACTCGACTGATGTTTTTTAGTTGGAGGGGACATGCAGATAGAGCTTTGGACGTTGTCTAGGACTGGCGTGGGCTGTGTTAGATTAAAGCATATGGCGTATGTTCTTTAGGCCTCCAACCTAACGGAGAAGATCTAAGTACGTCGTGAAGCGTTAGTTATTGGGGAGGAATCTGATAACTTCAGCAGTATGGTGTCGCTAGGGCGTACAGCTGGGAGGTCTGAGGGGTTCGGTGTATGCAGGCGTCTAACAGTGAGAGACTTTTTGGGCTGAGAGATTAATGTGATATTAAATTAGAAGTTTCGATAATGCTCGCTGATTTGGTCTTTATAGACCTGAGAAGTATGATCAGTATAAGCTTTTGGGCAGGGCTATCTCTGAGTAGTTATTGCATAACTCCTTCCGCTTGGCGAAGATTCATGATTTTTGAAACGAAAGTGGTTTATAGTTGGGTTATGAGAAAATTCTGAGAAGTTGATTGGTTGCCTTACCTCATGGGCCATGGTATATTTGCGGACACGGATATGGACATCGTAGGTTATATGCAGAGTGATGCTTTCAAGCGATGAGTAAATGGGGCAAAGCTAATAGGGGAGGTAGTGGTGCTGATGTTGAGCTGATGTAGGTTGCTGTTAAGAGGGCGTTTTTCTTGATCGCCTAGAATAAGTCAAAATTATGAGGGTGACTGGACATGTCGAGGGCCTGGGTTTTATCGCGCACACGTATACGTAGGTAATAGAGTTAGTAGTAGATGCAGGGTGCGCTCTAAGACGCGCCTAATTAATTAAATGGGTCGGCTTAGTAGCTGTTGGGAACAAGAATAAATAAGGAGTGACAGATTTAATGGGCGTGAGTAGAATAGGTTTATTGCTGGGCTATTAGAAAACTGTGTGCAGTATAATGGGGTATTGGTGGGGGCGTCCGGTTGTTAGGGCAGCTGAGGCAGCCATGTTAGGCTACTGAGTGATGATAGAGAGAGGTTGTATCTCTCGTGGACTTATAGCTGTCTGGCAGGTGGTGAGGTGCACGCATGTGTGGGGTGGGAGCAAGTATGAGTAATCAGGAGGTAGGGAGAGTGGAGACTAGGTGTTAATGCTCGTCTCTCACAACGACAACAGACACACACACACACACACACACACACACACACACACACACACACACACACACACACTGTGAGAGAGAGGGGGAACATGAGTTAACTGTGAATAGCCTTGCAGTCTTAGAGCTTGAGATTTATGGCGACCTTTGTGAACTTTCACAAGTGACAGGCAGTTAAGTTTTCTTAACTTTTCCTCTTCGATATTTTATTGACTTGTTGAAACGAAAGGACTCTGTAAGGTTATTATATGTGGTATGTTCACAGTGAGGGTGTTACTATAAAATGATTAACGATGAGAAGCACGTGCACTGTTGTCTCTACAACGGAACGCTCAATTAGATTAGCCACCAAGTTCTCCGCAGTATTAGGAGAGTCTTGGAGTGTCGACTATGGCGAGAGTGGTTCACCAACCTTTGGCATCAGAAAATGCCTGGTGTGTTGTTACAGGTTACTGTCTTCACCAAATAATCGAAAGCAACTGTTGCTCGCGGAGAGAAAACGACCTATAGGCCTAATATTATTGAATTTCAAACAAATACATTGATCCAGATGCGAGCATTATCTATAACTTTGCAGAGAACCACATAAAACGTTAGTTTTTTATATTGAATTAGTCTTCTATTGGAAAATACTATAGCCTATTGAGTTTCCAACAACACATTTCGTGACCCAACGGGTTGTACAATAAACAAGAAGAAACTAAGTTAAGTTATCCCATTTTGCCATGTTGATGTAACAAACTGAAGATCACACACATAGATAGGGATGACTGGATTTAGTACCAGGATATAAAAAATTATCATAATCTATTTCCGACACGCAAAGTGTAGGCCTCACAGATGCGTCAACAAGATTAAACACTTTTTGTTGTTGTTGCTATCTACTCAAACATMTCGAGGATTGTTGAATAAGACTGTAAACGTAGCCTAATACATTTGCCTCTCTACAAATTCAATTAGGAGGAGTATTCTTTTTAAATAACAAAACTTGTTTCTGTTGAAATTTTAACATATTAGGTCCTGATATTGAAATGTTAGGCCTAAATCTTTTGCCCTCAATATATTTTGTTTCTCAACACTGTGGTTCTGTATTTCCAGTATCTTMTTTTCTTTACCGGAGTTTGATTTGAATGAAACTTGATAGCATCTTATTATTAGGCCTTAGACACTTAAAGAGAGAAAAAAAAGAATATATATATATATAAAGTAATAATGGATGTCACAATACACAGTATTTATTCTCATCTCCTCGTTTGCATTGGTGAAGCTAAACATTTCTATGTTAAGTGTTAAAATTGTCATGCATGGACATATTTTGCTTGCGTTTGATTGCTTGCAGACAAATTGATATGCTAAGATCTCTCCATGATTGTAGCCTACATCATATTTTTTCACTAATCAACCGCCGACAGTGTTATGTCCCAATTTGAATGAGTAATTAACTTATTTATTCATTTTCTGCCTTATTTAAGAGTTATATTTATCAAGGTGATTATTTTTTTAGCTCAAGTAGCTTCAGCGAGAAAATCCTTTTCGGTAGACGGTTGCGTGCTCATAATATTTGGCCCTGAGCATGCGCATGAGCTTCAGCAGAAACACTATTCTGGTAGTCTAATATCTTGTAAGACTATTTCTTATTCAAATCGCTCTCTGAGTTGAGAAAATTGGGTAAATATACTGCACCATCATTGCCTTGATAATCTTCAATCCATAATTGTCTTGCGATGCAAAGATCCTCCAGACAATATYACACATATAATCAAATGTACCTATGCAATTTATATCAATGTTGTCTTATGGGCACAAACTGTAAGATAGCCTATTGGCCTAATGCACTTTTCTTATCGACAGTGTCAATGAAAACTATACTGGACATGGTAAACAAATGAATTGTATTTGATAGCTCACATTTGAAATATTTGAGAAATCTATTTGAATTCCAGGTTAATGTAGATGTCTTTGTGCGATGGTTGTCCATTATTAGCATGGCTGGGCCTCTCTCTGACGTAGCGGTGCCTGAGCTGAAGCCGCGCGTGCAGTAGCCCTCGACAAGTTTATTGAGTAAACTTTCCTCTTCAACAGTTAACCCAATGGTTACCAAACAAAAATATTGTCTATCATTCACCATCAATGTAAACAAATTAAAACTGAATCATAATCGAATATATATATTCGATTATGATTCCGTTTGAATTTGTTATATACAAACATTTACATGTGTAAACTATAACGAATTGTTATTGCTGAATTGAATCGCGGGGGAAATGATTTATTGCATGGTCAACAGTAATTGAGTTAGTCTGTCGTTATTTACATTAAGAAGTTCAAGTGAAATGCGTAATTGGTGTTAGAAATACACTGGTCAATTAATGGACACAGATACATGGTGTTGATGTGTTGTTTTTCTATAACGATTGCAATATTTCTAAAATGATTTTAGGTTCACTCATGTTTTGACCAATCTTGTTTTAGGCATGCATTTTGGTGTGAATCTGAAAATGGTAATATGTGGTTTTTGACATAGTGCATTATTGGAAAATATTGTATAAAATACACTTTCTCAGCTTCTGGGAAAGGCCTATCTTTTCACCTCTAAATCGGCAGAGCGAAAAACCAAGAGAGAGCTTCTCTTAGAGTAGAGTGGACAACACACAATGCRGGCAGGTAGCCTAGTGGTTAGAGCGMTGGGCCAATTACCCAAAGGTAGCGGGATCGAATCCCCGAGCGGACAAGGCAGTTTAACCCCCTGTTCCCCGGTAGGCCGTCATTGTAAAGAATAATTTGTTCGTAACTGACTTGCCTAGGTAAATTAAGGTTAAAAAATATCCAATGGGACTTACATGTTCATGCACTCATATTTATAACAACTTACATTAAGGTAAAGTCTGTCCGTTTTTGGATTCTGTCTGTAGTTTGTTATAGTTAGAGAGGCAAAGTTCTTAGAAACTTGTGGGCAAGTTCGTTATTTATCATCCCATCTGGGACAGATAATATCATTTGACCACTATTTATCCATGTTATAGACACAAGTACCCCTTCTGCTACTCAGAAGCAGCCAAGGTCATAAAGGTCATGTATGGAGGAGGAAATCCGCCAGATCTCAAATCTGCCAGATCTCTCCCTGTATTAGCCATCATGTGGGATGCAGTGCTTTGGCTGTTTTCTGACATTTRCTGGGACAAATTTTTCAGATCGCTGAGTTTGGAAGAAAATCTTGAACATACAGAGATACACCTTTCCCTTAAATATATACCTTTGTGTATCAATCAGTCATTGTCTTTCAGGGTTCATGACCTGTCATTTAAGGTTCATAACCTGTCCACTGCTAATTACATGTTCTACTCAGATGTTAAAGGTCCAATCCAGCCGTTTTTTCTCAATATCAAATCATTTCTGGGTAACAATTAAGTACCTTACTGTGATTTKTTTTCAATTAAAATGATCAAAAAMAAAAATAATAGCTTCTTAGCAAATAGTAATTACTCAAGCAAGAATTTTGCTACGACTGTCTGGGAGAGGGGAGTGGAAAACTGAAAACTAGCTGTTATTAGCAGAGAGGTTTGCAACTSTCTTTCGTATTGGTCTATTAACTAATTTACCACCTGGTGATGTCACCAGGCAGGCCAAAACTATATCCCACCAAAATAGGTAGAAATTTCAAGCAGTTATTTTTAAACAGCTCTTACACTAAAGGGYCAATTTCACAGTATTATTCCAACCTCATAGTGTGGAAAAATACATAAAACACAGAAAAATCACGCMTTTGACTGCACTGGGCCTTTAATGTAGGAAAGACACATTTCCAACATGATAGTACATGACAGTGTACACTTTGGTGTTTGTGGTCAGTTGGAACAAGTGAATCTACTACAAGTTCAAGACTTGCACCATTGACCCTTTTTAATCACATTTGAATATGGCTTATCAACATGGCTAATTAACTCCTCGCTGCGATTTATTGGAACATCTGTCTGCAAATGGCCTCACCCCAAACCTCTTAATTCATCTACATTTCATAAAGTCATGACAAGAGTGCAGCGCCAGGAATAGTCTTAGACACACATGGACACACAAACACACAGATACACACGGATACACACGGATACACACAGGCACACACACACACACACACACACACACACACAACACACACACACACACACACACACACACCACACACACACACACCACCCACACGGATACACACACAGAGATACTGTGCCACACAACGATATCATACACACAGATAAAACACACGTTCACACACACACACACACACACACACACACACACACACACACACACACACACACACACACACACACACACACACACACACACACACATATAACATCCGGTGACACACAACACACACACACACACACACACACACACACACACGGTTACACACACGGATACACATCACCGGATACACAACAATTTTATACGGAGAGTCAAAATAGTCTAAATCACAAAAATTATGATCTATGAACTGATGTCCCTAATTGTCTTTTCCATTTGTTTATTTTCCAAGGTTTTATGGGTGCATCTATGAAATACATGAAGCTGTCCATGACTCCTGTGCATTTTTCTCTATTACAGTGTAATAAAAGGCCTGAGCAGAGTAGTTTTTCACTTATTTGGGTATGATTCCTGTTTATCGTATAGGACTAGGTAATAYCAGGTCATGAACAATGTGCACAGCCATGCAATTTGTAGAGGGCCCTTTGTAARATGGCGATGGGTGCCATTTTAAACAGCATTCGATCATCGTGGACACATTGAGAAAGCTAAATAGAGGTAAGTCTAGGTAAAATCCATGSCCGTGGATTAGGTTATTGCCCTGACATTCAATTACTGTCATAATATTGACCTCATAATATATAAWTCTATGTGAAAAAACATTTACAGTATTTTTGTGTTCTTTGAAGCCGAGTGCATCTTGATTCTGCTGTGGCTATAGGCTACAACTCAGGCCTCATAAGCGACTGTTGATATCAGTCTCTGCTATTCTATGGCTGTGTATTTTGAATGTGAAGTGTGAAATTTGATTGTGATCGTCTTACACGTATCATGTAATGAATGCAATCAATACTATCAGTGATAGCCCTGACCCTTGTCTAGTGTGTTGGTAGTCACAACTTAGCTGTAAACTGTAGGACTAAGTCTTGAGTTAGCAATCAAAACTAACGTTAGTTATATCAACTTTAAATGTAGAGTTATCCTAACTAACACCAAATTGACTTTGACTAATACATTTAAGTAATGTCAACTTTACAGTTTGTCAGTATAACCTACTATTTATAGTTGAATTCATTTAGGTTTTATTAGTGATAACTAGCCTACATTCTGAGATGACTTCATATTAAGTATGAAGTTAAGTAGACTATATATAGTTAAGTAGACTATATATACATTGACTAAACAACACTAACCCTAGCAATCATATAATAGAGATTTCAGTAGGGAACATTATGCTCCCATCTGGCTCTTGCTCATGTGTGATCTTTTTCGKCAGTTTCAAAACTGGCAGTGCACTCAGTAATATCAACCAACCAATAGAACACTTTAACTACAATGACATTCTCAGTAACAGTTACAGAAACGTTGTACTCGTTACTTTTTACATGTGCTTGTTTATCTACCTTCATTGAATGCACTAACTGAAGTTGCTCTGGGTAAAAGTGTCTGGTAAATGACCAAAATGTTGATGTAAAAATGTATGGTTGCAAAGCATGGTGGGTACCTTTCTAATGAGCTCTGCCCCTCCAGAAATTTGTTCGAAGTCATCTTAACTTGACATTTTTTGTCAACTCAACTGTTATGTTGCTTCAGTTGTTTAGACTTCATGGTTGTGAATTTCTAAGTTGAGTAAGCACARCGTTTTTTTGCYAACTTAACTTGATTTAATACGTTTTTTTTTTTATTAACAAATTTCGCTAATGTAGTTGACTTGGCTAGATAAAATGAGTCATTTTGACTGAATCTCAATAATTGTTTTTACAATGTAGGCCACCACATCAATTTCACTGAAATGTTAGAGGACACAACCGAAAGATGTTGGGTTGTTTCTGGGTATGTCAATAAATCAATAAAAGGGGTGGCAGGTAGCCTAGGGGGTTAAGAGCTTTGGGCCAGTAACCGAAAGTTCGCTGGTTCGAATTCCTGAGCCGCATCAGTGAAAAATCTGTCAATGTGCCTTTAAGCAGGGCACCTAACCATAATTGCTCCTGTAAGTCGCTTTGGATAATAGTTTCTGATAAATGARTCAAATGRAAATGTAAATAGACAACAGCTCTGAAAGATAGTGGGCCTCAATGAAAGGTGCATGCGGAGACAAATGGCAATGAGCATAATTGATCACAAAAGTGAGRTTTCACCAACTTTATTGATCTACTTTTTGTTTTACAATTTATTTCGAAAGGAGGATATCCCCTAAAATCTTGAAACCCTGTTGTAGGCTATTTTATAGGCTATACTATGCTAGTGACTGAAACGTGATGTTTTGAGTATAGGCCAATGTATATGGCCGATGGAAATGCGCCAGGTTAATTAAAGGCCGACCAACATGAGCAACCATTATAATAATTACAAAGTTTGGRCAATGCTGTTTGTCTACATTAAGGCACTTTATGTCAAGTGGGCCTCGCTCGTTTTGTCTGGGCCTAGTGACTTGTGACATCAGAACAATAATGTTGAACCTGGACTGAAAGTTACAGGACAAGACCGTRTTGATAGATAATAGTTGACTAATTAAATCTACATTCGATGTGCACCTCTGCATCCAAATTAGTGGCTTAAATTAAAATATAGGCCTTCTATAACCAAACGAAGACGCATGGACTATTCATTTGGGAACATKGTTTTTTTGGGGGGGCCTTCATCATTTACAACTAAAACCCGCTAAATACAACTCTAATAATTTGGCAGGATAAGATACGGTTTGAAATGTGTTTGCCAGACAGACGAGTTGTTGTATGGCCCGAGTTCCACTTTTCACTGCKGCCCTTGGAGATACAGTTTACTTTTCACAATAGTCATATTTTCGCTGTTCATTGTCTACAAGTGAAKGATTCTGCTGGTTGAACACCTATATAAATAATACGTCACAGTTTCTCCCCATGATCWTAGCCTACATGCATAAAACAGGACAGAGTGATCCAATTAAAGGCGCTACGGTAGCCTATATGAATGACTGCAGTTACAGTGTGTCAGGATATGAAGAAGGTTGACTTTGCAAAACATGCTCGTTAAATCAGGTGATGTTGCATGACGTGAGAGAAAATCCAATTGGTTTAGAGTTGTCAGCGAAATTAAAAGTAGGCTYGCAAGAATATGGAAAAAAATGAACGGTTTATGGAACACGTTTATGGAAAGCCATTGGAAAATCAACGTATAGGCCTGTTCGAATATCAATAAATAAATTATACGTTTTTTCCTTACAAATTAGTTAGTAGAAATCCCATATGCAAAGTGTCTACTTGTTTTGATTGGGTTATTGCCCTTTTGCCTTGAGGCCAGAACCTTGTACTCCACCATTCAGCAAGATCATGCAACGGAGTGCATACAGATTTATGGTTTCATATTTTACAGTCTGGCTATCCGGACATATTATGGTCCATTGACTTGCAACAAAACTTTATCTTCTGTCATATCAACTTATTTTTTTATCAGCAATTCTGTAACTTGTTTTAAAGTTACTTACTTATTTTTGTTTAGCAAAATATAGTTGTTTTTAGTACGRCAAATGTATTGATATTGTGATTGTTTTAGGTCTTTTTAGGGTATAGGGCTACTTTCCTTTGTTTTCGTTTGCCCCCTGTCAGAAAACCCCCGCAATCTTCACCTAGAATGTCATTTTGGAACCTATTCCTTCAAGTAAAATAAACATTGAAATGAAATTAAAAGCTCTGGCGTTTGATACTTCAACATTGCATTTCAATATTTTAGTTTTGTAGACTTCCACATAAAAATGTCCAGTAAATAGACATTTACGAATAGGCGCTTGTATTGTGTCGCTTACAGTCAAAGAGCCACCAATATTTGGCAGTGTATACCGCGGCACATTTCAAAGCATTTTCTCTGAGATATTTGAAAACGGAGTCGTGCAGTGAACGCCTGCGTGTCCCTTTTAAAACAAACCCAGCGCCTGTCAATCATGCCACATTCCAACCAATCCCAAAGGCCCTTTTTTAAAAGCAGGTTTTCCTGCTGTGCTTTTATATTGCACCATGGCCTGTTTCGAAGCATTTTTACTACCACTGTTATTGCCACAAATCAAGAGGGCAAAGTGAACGGCATGGGACTCACACTAACTTTAACGAACTTGAGTCTGGTTCCTACTACTGGGAAGTTCACGGCCAAACATTTCACATGCAGATGATAAACAGCAAAGAAAATGGAAACAAGATTTCTGGAAACAASATTTCTATGTAAATCTTGAGCACAGAATTGGTTGATTTTGCAAACTCACAGACAAACTCACAGCAAAACATGACAAGCCTGTCGAGGTTTAGTGGCTGTCCTCTTTCTTGCGTCAACCCCGGGGAGAGCAATACTGAACCCAGCGTGGTGCTGCCACCTTTGGCAGGGGAGCACATGGGGCACCCCACTGGCAGTTCCTTAAAACTCTGCCCCTCGCACAATTTGCGAGACTACCCTGAGACGAGGTCCAGTGCATATGTTGACCATTCGGTTCCCCATTTTGGAGACTRTGGATACTCCAGCCACCGTTTAGAGCACAGCCCTAGGGGTATTATCATTGGAGCCAATCTTTCTGGAACCGGAATGCCACCCGTCACTGATCAACTGGTATCAAGAAGTAACCAACATGGCGGGATTGGAAGGTACCGTGACCTGCCTAGCTATAGAGATAGCAGAAGCCATGCTTTTTTCACCGCATATCACGAGCAGGCCCATGGTTCCTCCGACGCGACCCGAGATCTCTCCGGTCAAGTGATGTTGGGTCTACCTGGGGACCTCCTCACCCGGACGCACGCTTACGGTCAGAGCATCAACGGCCCCAGGGGAAACAGCCAACAACTCGTTTCTCAGTTCCTGGGTCTCTACAAACCGCTGAACATGGCAATTCAGCGTGGAGGAGGTGACGCTTTCCTCAGGTGCTCCAGACAGAACCTGAAGCACGAACTGGTGTGTAAGTGGACTGACAGCCAAGAAGGGTCTGGGAAGCAGTACTGCGCCAGAACTTTCGGGACTATGTATGAACTTGTCACCCATGTGACAGTGGAACATGTCGGAGGACCAGAGCACTCTGAATACGTGTGTTACTGGGAGAATTGTCCGAGGGACAGAAAGCCTTTCAAAGCCAAGTACAAGCTGGTGAACCACGTCAGAGTCCACACAGGGGAAAAGCCATTTCCCTGRCCTTTCCACGGTTGTGAAAAAGTTTTTGCAAGATCAGAGAACCTCAAGATTCACAAGAGGACACACACAGGTATGTAACTATTAGTGTAAATAATAGCAATGATAATAATAATAACAATAATGGAAATTATTTAGCATAAAAGTTGGCAGAAAAAAATCTAATCAAATTGCCAAAATCTTGTTAATTTTTGGGGGCTAAATTTACTCTATGAGAAATGGTTGATAACCTCATTTAAACCACATTTTAAATGTTTGATGTTTATATTTTACTAAATTATATCATTATATACACAAGTTAGATTGTGTAACAAAACTCAATCTTATCTCTGTATGTATAATGACATTTATGTAACATTTTATAGCGTACAAAAATATTAGCAAAAACAATTGTTTGAACTTACTTTTGATTGTTTTGAATTATAGTCACTGTCTGCCATGCCAGATTTTTGATAATGAAAATGTGCACACTCTATTATTATTAGGATTTGTATTATATTATTATTGTTATTATTATTATTTTCAATAATCAGATTATTTGTTATTAATATCGTCATATTGTCGTCATTATTTATGATGTTCGTGGTGCTGTTGTTGTCTGTGTAGTTTCTATAATATGGTTATGACTTTATAGCCTGGCGTTATTGTTGTGGTGGTAGTTGTACAGGAGAGAAGCATGAGCAACTGCAAATAGTAGGACAGAAGACCTGTAGTACTACTGCTACAMACAAGTAGTTTTCAGGCCCATTTGTTTGAGTGCTTTGCCCATTCATTCACTTAAATAAATAAATAAATGCCGGGACACCGGAGAGTTGTGACGTAGCTTTTACTCTTCGCTCAGTTGCAGCCCCAGTAGGGAGGRCTCCTCTCTGCGCAGGCGCAGGAACAACGCCGGACGTGTAGTAGTAGAACACAGCAGCCAAGTAGGTTATGAGGTATAGACAACACAATGCCTTTTGTAGTCTGATCTCTGCTAAATTTCACAGAGATCAACAGGATTTAAATGTTAAAGTGCAGTGGAAATTTAGCTCGTAGATAATTGAACACAGTTTATGTTGTCCTTTAAAAAAATATAAATTTGTCGAATGTTTCCTTAAAGAGAAATGTAGTGTGGACAAACATTTATTAATAATTATATCGTTGGTAGCCAGAGTTATCTAAATCAACACAAAGAGAAAAACCTTCAGTGACAAACATTTATGGTAAGAACCCTTAAATATTATACATGCCAACGCCACATTATAGCAAACTTTGCATTGATGTTCAAATGTAGGCCTACGTGACAACATTTATATTGGATTGAGTGAATAGTATCGTTTTAATCGAATTAAACAGTAAATACAGATGCATGTACTGAAATATTAATGTTCGTCTGTAAAAAATATTATTTTAGAAATAAATGATGGTTTGTTGGGACTTATTGAGACGAGAAAACACCCTGTTTCAACAAATTTTGCGATTTAGGCCTAATCCCAATTTCAAGAGTAGGTCTACCCACACTCATTTATCTGTAGGAATATGAGTTTGGATCTTCTGCCTTGTTCGCTGGATACAGGACAGAATTGTTCAAACATAGCAAAGCATGTTAATAACCAGGGTCGGACTTGGGGAGATCGACGGTTTGACATATCCCTTGATAGATTATGGGCCTGTTTTACTGCGGCCTTGGGGTAAATCATTGACGATATGAATGGAGTTTCATGGGTATGGTAAACTTCTATGGGAATGATCTGTTKCACTTCTTGCCATGTTGATTATGTTCATGATTATCTTCGTCATATCTTCGATACAATTTTTGACGGAAGTCTCCGTTTAGAGTAGTTTTTGGGGCATTTTCCGTGTAGGCCTATAATAAGCTACAGTATTCATSAAATGTTCATTATGCTTTGTGCAATTCTACCCTTTATTCAGGGTTTAGGCCTAGAATCGAAGTTATGGTTTAGGAGTTATGTTAACGTTAATATTAAGCCTAAGGTTAGTGTAAAGACAACACAACTGTTTTAAATTGTGATCAAGTTTAATGTAGGCATTCACATGAATTGTTATTGCACATTACACAGGAAATTAACCCAAAACTCAAATCGACATGACTATCTAATATTTTAAGAAAGTTTTGGAAATAGGCCTATAGGCCTACACACCACTTGGTCATAAACTCACAGTTATCATCATTTCGATCGTCACTTGTTTATGTGCAAATGTATAACAATAGAAATGTAAGTTTAGATGAATTCACAAGCCTAACCTAGAGGTTTAGAACAAATCAGGCACCATATCGTAACACGCGGTCATTTCTCTCTTTGCACGTTTAGGTGAAAAACCTTTTAAATGTGAGTTCGAGGGCTGCAATCGGAGGTTTGCTAACAGCAGCGACAGAAAGAAGCATTCGCACGTGCACTCCAGTGATAAACCCTACATGTGCAAGGTCAGAGGGTGTGAGAAGTGTTACACCCACCCAAGTTCCCTCCGGAAGCACATGAAGCTCCACTGCAAGGTATACAGCGCGAAAAGCAGCGATGGGCGCGATGGGGACGGGGAACACCTTGCTGTGGCCAGGTCACCCGAAGTAACAGATCAATCCGAAACCGCCTCGTCCACCACGGTGACACAACCTCAGCCCCCCACTTCCCAAGAGTCCTTATCCCCTGAGCTTCAAAACGAGTCCACTCTGAGGTCACGTTTCCACCACACATTCGACAACAGTTTGGACTACTCCTCACATAGGTCYSAMGGCCTSTTGGATCCATTGTTGATCCAGAGGAGCAGTTACAGACCTGAGCCCACCCAATACCCATGCAGTCAGGCAGGCCACAGTTTCGCCCAGAGCTCCAGGACATTTTCCACTGCCTCGCCCTTTCAGAAAAGTATTGTCAATGGGTGGTATACGTGCCACAGTGGCGTGGACGCTTTCTCACCAAAGCAGTGTAACAACGACATATCATCCATTTGACTCAGTTATGTCGCCTGAGTGACGTTGACCTACACAACTTGGGTCTATTTCTGTTATGACGTCTGTTATTCTTGGATTATATAGGCCTATTATTGCGTGTGTTTCTTGTCGATGTTGTAAACTATACAAATGTGCCACGTCGAAGTTATTATGTGTCGTAGTTTTGAAAACRTGCTCAACTATATATACAGCGTTGCGAAATGCGTGATGGTAAGCTTTAACTGTTCTGTGACGCACAAACTATATAGGCCTATGTGTGGTGGGCCTTGAGTTATGTCAGCTGTAAGAAACGGGCCTATTGTAACACACGTGTAGGCTACAGTGAACACTCACCCCCCTTCTGCTGGAGTATTAGAATAGAACATCATGAATAGAAATGCTGTCTACAGTAGATCTGCCTATTATTTGAATGGTCACCCTCATAGATGCTTTCTATAGGACAAGGAAACGAAATGGATTCAACGGGGATGTCTATGCGTCGATATACTGTATATAGGTCTATATGCATATCTGAATGTAGCAAACGTGATATAAAAGGAACTATACTTGTATTGTTGCTTGGAAGGCTATACCAGTATATATAAAGGACTGGGTCTTCATGGAATGTAACTGTATTGTATTGTGGGAAAGCATAGAAACGTGCATTACTTA
Organism: Salvelinus sp. IW2-2015; assembly: GCF_002910315.2. Lineage (NCBI taxonomy): Eukaryota > Metazoa > Chordata > Actinopteri > Salmoniformes > Salmonidae > Salvelinus > Salvelinus sp. IW2-2015. The sequence goes on from NC_036848.1 coordinate 12,693,714, forward strand.
TGTCGTGTTTAATGTAAGGCAGAACTTGGAAATAAAATTTGATTGAAAACCTATTATTTCTCGTCAAGTCTAATTTTGAGGCCAAATAACAAGTGAACCAATTATGACATCCTATGATTTGTATCATAATTTAATATCATATCATTATAGTCATTATAACACTAATTTGTTAAATATCATGATTAACATCAGATGAAAGGAAGGTGCATTAGGCCTATAAAGCTTTTCAGCTGCTTTGCTCTGTTCCAAGAAGAGTGGAGTGTATAATATAGTGTATGAAGCATGATCCGCCTCTCCTGCCTACACCCTCCCTCCTCAGCATACACTAAAATTCGTTCTTTGTATATTGATATTTTATGGATTTTTGTGTATTTTTTTTTCTTCCGGCATCAGTTGAGAACACAATCGAAGGTATTCTCGATAAGAATGTACATGTTTAATTACAATTCTACTGTACATACTGTAACATGAATTATGCATTCAATATTTAATTTAAGTACATTCTCTTTGATRAGGCTCTGTGATTAAGCCCAATGCATTGTCAAAGAAAATGTGCAATAGTACCACAGTGACTCCTCACAGACTCAACGCGCTTTGTTTATTTCAGTGTTACTATAACCGTGCATTGGTTCAGATTACTTGAAATGTACTTAGCATTTCATACATAGGTGTCTTGGAATTGAATGATCATTTCATGCAATACATTGAATTCTGTATTAGCCTGCACTGAATTCTGAACATCTTGGTTCGCCTAAAATAGCCGACCGCGAGGTGGCCGTGTTATACATGGGCCCATATACTCTCAATTTAATTTGTAAAATGTTATTAGGAGTGCACACTTATTAAGACATGAATCAAGATTCACACCAAATCCTTGCGCTCTTGACAGTTGACGAGTTTCATTTGATATGGAGCAGCTTACCGAAATCAAGCGGAAATCGAGGTCAATGGGCTACATKATTGAATGTTTTAGCAAATGTCGGTTTCTGTGCTATTTAGGGCAAACAAACAGTGGTATTGATGACAAGTTGGGTGCTGTCTTGGCCCATGATGACGCACAGTGATGGCGCAGGGGAAAGCCATTATTGATTGCAGTGTAGGCAGTTGATATCCTAGAAATCATAGCGGCACCTGGTCTACATTAGGGCGTGCGTATTTGCCACAGTCATAGCTGTGCGACTGTCTGGCCCATTTCTCAATTCCATTTATCACAATATAGTTTTTCTCAAACGTGGGTCACACTCTCCACCTCGGTGCATGCAAGAGCACACTATCCAAAGTACCCATTTTCAAGGTTGCGGGCCTCGGTGAAGGTTGCTTTCTTGGTGATTAACTYCATTTTACTAATACTTATATTTCCTAACTGACCTATCATGCTGTCAGGTTGAGTCTGGCAAATATCTTCCTTACATTTTATTATTTAATGCTATTGGCTATCTGTGTCAAACTGTGAAATGTTTGATTATTTGACCAGTTCGCTGATGTTTTGAAATGTAGTGATTTGTACAGCAAAAGTAATGGCCCTGTTCGAAAGCCCTGTTATTTACAGGACCTTTGGAACTAAAGTGAAATTCAATCAAAAGTGCACTGCAGAAGAATAGCACAGGGAAAATATAGGTTTATAACATTACCTTCTACTATTTGCAATTGACTTATAAAACAACGTTTATTGTACTATATGTTTCTGCCCCATGGTTTTCATCACAGTAAGCAGTTGATATCCAATTGTAAGCGGACTGCACAGACCTAAACCGTTGTTTCATTGTGGGTGTTTGCTATGCCTTTTTGTCTGAATTCCAGTCTTTGAGAAAGCCATTCAGATGTTTGATCCGACTCATATCACAGTGTACTTGCGTCAGTGTTAAATCCGTTTGTGAACAATGATTTCTTTGATATTATAGAGCGAGCTAGCCCTAGATATCCCTAATTCTAGTACAGATATTAAAGTAAAACATACAGATTATAGTACAGATATTACAGTAACACAGACAGATCCTAGTACAGATATTACAGTAAAACAGACAGCTCCTAGTACAGATATTACAGTAACACAGAGATATTACTGTAAAACAGACAGATCCTACTACAGGTATTACAGTAACATAAACAGATCATAGCACAGATATTACAGTAACACAGACAGAGATATTACAGTAAAACAGACAGATCCTAGTACATGTACTACAGTAAAACAGACATATCCTAGTATAGATGTGACAGTAACACAGACATAGATATTACAGTAACACATACAGATCTGAGTACAAATATTACATTAACACAGACATATTCTAGTACAGATATTACAGTAATACAGATAGATCCTATTACATATATTACAGTAACAGACAGATCCTACTGATATGACAGTAAAACAGACAGATCCTGGTACAGATATTACAGTAACATAGACATCKTAGTACAGATATGGCAGAAACAGAGACAGATACTACAGATATTACATAACACAGACAGAGATATTACAGTAACACAGACATATCCTAGGACAGATATTACAGTAACACTGACAGATGATAGTACAGATATTACAGTAACATAGACATCCTAGTACAGATATGACAGTAACAGAGACAGATACTACAGATATTACATAACACAGACAGAGATATTACAGTAACACAGACATATCCTAGGTAAGATATTACAGTAACACTGACAGATGATAGTACAGATATTACAGTAACACAGAGAGATCCTAGTACAGATATTACAGTAAAACAGAGAGATCCTAGMACAGATATGARAGTGACAGATATATTACAGTAACACAGACAGATCCTAGTACAGCGGCCTACTGCCATCTATTCCATACATCATGCCTGTCTGTCTTTTTATTTAACTAGGCAAGTCAGTTAAGAACAAATTCTTATTTACAATGACGGCCTACTGGGGAACAGTGGGTTAACTGCCTCGTTCAAGAGCAGAACAACAGATTTTTAACTTGTCAGCTCGGGGATTCGATCCAGCAACCTTTTAATTACTGGCCTAATGCTCTAACCACTAGYATACCTGCCGCACTCTCTGCTATGGCTGAACTCAGTGCCTCTAATGATTCATAGTCTATTACTGTTAAAACGGCCGATTTCATCCCTGGACAGTTATTACTATAATATAACTCATTCATAGTTTACACATCCAATTCCCACTGTCAAAGATGGAGCCTCAGGCACAAATTATTACAGTCTAGTTAAAAGGGAGAGGTGCTGGAAAAGCAGTGGCCACAGAATTCAGCACAGCTAACTAGGCGCATATTTGTGACAYGCTGAAAATGATGCCTGCAATAAGTGTCCATGTCCACTTGTCTGACTGGAGAAAGGGGGTCAGTGTACAGTAGCCATGCCACCCGATGAGAGTCACTCCACATTGATGACCTCATTGGTGCTTTAACATGATCATATCATACCCTGTGAAKAAAAAGGTGCTGTCAAGAACCTAAAAGGGTTCTTCGGCTGTCCACATAGGATAACCCTTTGAAGAACCTTTTTTAGGTTCCATTTAGATCCTACATGGAACCCGAAAGGGTTCTACCTGGAACCAAAAAGGGRTTTCCTATGAGGACGGCCAAAGAACCCTTTGGAACCCTTTTTTCTAAGAGAGTATGGATGTGTTTTACTGCAGTAAAATATACGTACTTGTGCAGACAGTTTATGGTTGAGGAGACCATTTTGGTGTACCACACTATGAGTCTGCCATTCCATACTTTTACTTCACACTGTTCAGTTTCTAGGAATCCACTCTGTGGTATTAAGGGGACAGCAGTGATTTAGTTTAGTCGGCAACATAGATATGTCGGAGTGTGGTAAGTCGGGACAGTGTCTGACAGGGCCTTATACGATTTTGGAAAAATAGAACGAGGCTAAAATAGTGTTTTTCAAACCATTTTGTGTTTCCCGTACATGRTATACTCTACCTCTGATGTGCAAAGCTGGGCTACAATATACTTGTGTCATTCTGAAAGTTGAATAGGTCAGAAGGGTTGTCYTTATTGTCACAACAAATATCTATACAGATTTATTCTAAAGTAATGTTCTGATGATGAAAGATTTTTTTCCCAAGTTAAACTGAAACAAGTTCATTGTTGATTTTCTTTCTCCSAGAATGTTTTTGTAATGATGATGTCATGGCCTACAGCGATGTCATGGTTACAGCTCAGAATGACTGACTGACTGTCTGCTTTGTGTTCTTGTTCTTAGTTATATGCAGGCTCCTGAGTGGCACAGCGGGCTAAGGCACTGCATCTCAGTACTAGAGGTGTCACTACAGACCCTGGTTTGATTCCAGGCTGTATCACAACGGGCCATGATTGGGAGTCCCATAAGGGGGCGCACATTTGGCCCAGTGTCGTCCGGGGTAGGCCGTCATTGTAAATAATACTTTTTTTCTGAACTGACTTGCCTAGTTAAATAAAGGTAACAAAAAAAATATTGAGGCCCATCACCTGTAGCCTCTTGAMAACAATAGACACGGCTGCACAAGCTGTGTGTCCTATCATGTATTTAAGTTCTCCACCTCCTAAACTGTTTTTCCCTGCTTGCTTTGACTGCAGCACCCATCGCCAACAACAGCAGCTCAGCACACATAGTCAATTTCCTCACGAGGTAGCACTTTTCCGGATGCTGCAAAAGGTGATAAGCGTGTTAGGGCTTTCATGTAAACTGAAGTGTGTCGTATTAGTGTATGTCGTACACGATATTCATGAGGACGCCTCTTTAGTGAAGGCAGGATGTTTGGATGGTGTATTTTGCAAATCCCACTGAGTTAGACCACGGTTGGGTGTTTGCCCTCTATGTCGGCCCAGGGAAATAAATAACGAGCGGGTCAAAGACCCAAGCCATCTGTCTGAGAAGTCATCTAATTTGCTTTTTGAGAGAGTAGACATTTGATTACGGATCCTATAATTTGCAAGAACTTGTTGATGTTTTGTGTTGCCTTCTTTCAGAGACCTCTCATAAAAGAACTGTAATATTAAATGAGAGATGATAAAATTGTCTGAACCTCAGATTGGAGAGGAGTAGAAGGCACTCAACCAATGTGAGATGAGGTGCAATCAAAAAACAAGATGAGGATTAGAAAGAAGGGAGAGACACACCTATTCCTTCCAGAACCTCATCACCTATTCCTTCCAGAACCTCATAAGATCGTTAGGTCTGGTTCCCTTAATTTAGATTAACTTTATCAACAGCTAGTGTGTGTGCTTGCTTCATGAGTCATCAGTCACCGTGCAAAGATGTCAGATCAACGTTCAGTTTGATGAATGTTTGATTGAGTTGTCAATGTGAATTTAATTTGATGTCAACCAAACCTTGAAACCATATCGTTTAAAGGCCCAGTGCAGTGAAAAACGTGATTTCCTGTGTAAATAAGTAAGATGGCGCCGGAGAAGATGGCCGACGTTTTACGTGCCCCCAGCCGATTGTGTATTTTGTGTTTGTTTATTTGTTGTTTGTAACTTATTTTTTTAACTTATTTTGTACATAATGTTACCGTCTCTTATGACCGAAAATAACTTCTAGACATCAGGACTGCGATTACTCACCACGGACTACCAGAATTCTATTTTTCCTTRCACGACTCTGACGAGCCTGCCACGAAGGARACACTGCTTCCTCGAGAACAGGCCCCGATCCCCGTGATCTGCGTGAAGAGGAGGTGGAGAAAGAGGGGCCGAAGGTCGGGCTGCCTTCTGAGAATTTGTAGGCAATCGAATGAACCCCCACTTCCCTCCATTCTGCTAGCAAARGTGCAATCTTTGGACAGTAAAATCGACGAGTTACGCAGGAGATTAAACTACCAACGGGACATTAAAAACTGTAGCTTCTTATGCTTCACAGAGTCGTGGCTGAACGACGACAACATCAACATACAGCTGGCTGGTTATACGATGTACCGGCAGGATAGAACAGCGGCATCTGGTAAGACAAGGGGCAGCGGTCTATGTATTTTTGTAAACAACAGCTGGTGCAAGATATCCAAGGAAGTCTCGAGCTATTGCTCGCCTGAGGTAGAGTATCTCATGATAAGCTGTAGACCACACTACCTACCGAGAGAGTTTTCATCTGTATTCTTTGTATCTGTTTACATACCACCACAGTCAGAGGTTGGCACTAAGACAGCATTGAATGAGCTGTATTCCGCCATAAGCAAKCAAGAAAACGCTCACRCAGAGGCGGCACTCCTAGTAGCCGGGGACTTTAATGCAGGGAAACTTAAATCCGTTTTACCAAATTTCTATCAGCATGTTAAATGTGCAACCAGAGGAAAAAGAACTCTGGACCACCTTTACTCCACACACAAAGACGCTTAGTCAGAACGTCAGCATCCCGGAGTCGCCTCTTCACTATTTACGTTGAGACTGGGGTTTTGCGGGTACTATTTAATGAAGCTGCTAGTTGAGGACTTGTGAGGTGTCTGTTTCTCAAACTAGACACTGTAATGTACTTGTCCTCGTGCTCAGTTATGCACCGGGGCCTCCCACTCCTCATTATATTCTGGTTAGAGCCAGTTTGCGCTGTTCTGTGAAGGGAGTAGTACACAGCGTTGTACCAGATCTTCAGTTTCTTGGCAATTTCTCGCCTTKATTTCTCAGAACAAGAATAGACTGACGAGTTTCAGAAGAAAGTTATTTGTTTCTGGCCATTTTGAGCCTGTAATCGAACCCACAAATGCTGATGCTCCAGATACTCAACTYGTCTAAAGAAGGCCAGTTTTATTGCTTCTTTAATCAGAACAACAGTTTTCAGCTGTGCTAACATAATTGCAAAAGGGTTTTCTAATGATCAGTTATCTTTTTAAAATGAAACTTGGATTAGCTAACACAACGTGGCATTGGAACACAGGAGTTTACATAATAAATCTGCAGTTTCAAGCTACAATAGTCATTTACAACATTAACAATGTCTACACTGTATTTCTGATCAATTTGATGTTATTTTAATGGACAGAAAATGTGCTTTTCTTTAAAAAACAAGGACATTTCTAAGTAACCCTAAACTTTTGAACAGTAGTGTATATTTCCACACTATGAYGTTGGCCTKATTCTGTGAAATTGTGAAAATGATGATAATGCKCTTTTAGTGTAAGAGCTGTTTGAAAATACTGCCTCAAATTTCAGCCTGTTTTGGTGGGATGGAGTTTTGACCTGCCTGGTGGCATCACCAGGCAGTAAATTAGTTAATAGACCATTATACAACCGGTGGGTCTAATCCTGGATGCTGATTGTGTAAAACCACATTCCAGCCACTGGCTATTCCACAAGTTACCACTGGTTAAATCTATGACYTTGAAATGCCTATTTACTCTGTTCCATCTCACTGRGCAATCCACTGTCRCATCAGCCCAGCCAGGCAATTTATAAACTTGATCTCCACTGTAAAAAGCATCTAGACATTATTTCCCATTTCTTTTAGACTAACATTTAGTTTTGAACAGCGGAGGTTTGTATAAACCTTGCAGTCTGTCTCTCCGACATTGTTTTAATATTGAAATTCAATCTCCAGCTGTCCCATAGTAATGAACGTGTCGGGAGTCGGGACGACACAGACAGGCAGCCAGTCGAAATCATGAATCAGCTGGCATCATTTTTATGGATATATAGAAATAAATGTCAATAGAAAACAGGTAACATGAAATGAAATGCATCTAGTTTGCTGTCTCTCCAGCTTCCATTCGAAGTGATTGTGTTAGCTGTGTTGTTGGCAWGCTCCTCTGAACAACATTGTCCTGACGAAAGAGCACATTTTCTATGCCAGGTGAAATCGCGCATCATTAGCTCATTGTTATGGATGTATCCAAATAAATGTCACTAGAAAACAGCTTTAACAAATGTAAATTAAGCTACTTGGCCAACTAGCAAGCAAGGGATAAGAACGTTGGCAGCCAGTATGGAAATTAACATTTATAACGAACGACTGGGTTGCGTCCATAACGACTGGGTTGCGTCTCTGGATCCGATAGAACGAACGACCAGCCGGTAGTAACCTTAAATATGTGTCGGGACTATATCTCGTGGAAGGATGAAATAGTATGAATAAATTCATCAAAATAACATAAAATATGTCAATAATTATTTGAATATGTTGGTAACCCGTTGTATAAAAGCGATAATGCGCTCAAAGCCGATGTTTGGAGGATATATTGGCACGGTTTGCAACAACACTGTGCCAATATATCCTCCAAACACCGGCGTCTCGGGCATTATCACTTAAATAAGAAAGCGTTCCAAACCMCTTTGCCAATAACAGCTAGTTTTCAGTTTCCCCCTCCCCACTCAGACCACTCCTWTACAGTCCTAGCAACATTTTTGCTTGAGAAATTGCCCTTTGCTGAGAAGCAATTTTCGTTCCTTTTTTTAAAACAATTTTAATTGAAAAAAATCACAGTAAGGTACTTAATTGTTACCCAGAAATGATTTGATACTGAGATAAAAATGGCTGCATTGGACCTTTAAGACCTGGGTGAAATTGAACTGTGTATGTCGATGACTTTGTTCAATCAATTTAATCAAACATTGATGCAACATAATAACATTGATATAGTGAAATAACAATAAAACAATATTACTGGGAATTAGTCATGAATAAAAACACTATTTTAGTATGTATTCATGTTATTGAGATTGTCTGATCGAAGAGACATCCCGCCAGGCAATTATTTTAATAAACTCAGTATTTTTCTGCATTATTTCAACATACGTATCAACATGATGGAATCTGCAGAAAGTTATCAACATGTAATTTACAATTTATCCAAGATTTCAACAACAGAATTTTGAGTTAAATTTACTTTTGTTGWCCATGCAATCAAATATCACAAAAAATTGAATGTTTGTCTAAGGACTTTGTCTGGTTGGATACTGCCAATATTAGTTCTCGGATTAGGGTCTGTCTGAGACGTGTTGCAGGTTAGTGAGGTTACTTCATATTTCCTTCCTCCATAAAAATGATCCCATCCAAACCTCAGCTATTATCCTTGTGAAGGTTATCTAACATCCATTATGCCATGACTGATTTTACATTTTTTATCTTCCTCCCAAGTCAGTAAATCTGCTCTCAGAAAACATTTTGGGGAAAACAGTCATTCCATTGTGCACATAACTGCCCTAGAAAATGTCTCTGTTTGCATGGGGAAATCTATTTCTCCATTTGATCTGTTATGCATTCGCAGTGATGATGTGTACATAGGAAGGCCAGAGCTGAACACCCTGAAATTAGATGTCTTTTCCCTAATACCAACAACTTATCTGTGCAGAAATCTCTCACAGATCCAGCTCTATATTKTTTTCCCTGACAAAGCAATGGCAATATTCCATAACCACTCAMCCCTACTACACCCCTGCCCCTGCCGCTCCCCCTGTTAATCACTGGTACTGCATGATAGGACCCTATCTTCCCAGTCTGCCGTTCAGTGTCCTCCATCTTTATTTTGCTTCTCTGCCTAGCAACAAGAATCAGCCGCCCTTTTTTCGGCTGCTAATGTAACGTTCAAATTCCTGTGAGTATGTTGGTTTCACCTTGGAATCCGTTGAATCACCGTCACACTCAGCCTATCCGCTGTGCCGATCTCTGTTTTCATATACAGGGCCAGATTCCCACCAGCGTGCCAGAGGGTGGGCCGCATTGTCACACCGGATCTTTGGCCGAGATGTGTCATCGCCAACCGCCATTTAAGACATTTTATGTAACCTGCATGGGACGRGTGGCCCCCACATGTGCCCACTCCCCTCCCCACTGCTATGGTATAGAAACCATGCTAGGCCGACCAGTGTGGCACTGCGTCAGCATGGCGAGGGGGTGSTGATAAGGCCGACCAAGTGTGATTTTAATTGGATCCATCTTCTCCAGGTCAAGCCGGTAGTGTTGTTGCTCCCTACCTCGGTTTCTTTTCATCCATCCATCCCTGCCCTCCCCCTCCTTTTTCGTTGCCTCTTCTAATTTCTCTCTCATCTGTCTCTCTCCCTCTGCTCTTGGCTACCCTCCATGACTTCTTCACACTGGCCCCCTAATCTCTTCATACTCGCCAGTGTGGTCCTGTGGTAGCTATAGTGTCCTCCACCATATTCCCCCACCATATATGAAGTTTCACTTATCTATGKCCCCATTTGAGGTTCTCTCTGGTCCTTACCTCTCGCCACGGGAAACTGCAACCCTTTACATGATAAACTGGATGCAGCTGCGCCTCCGTCTTCTTTATTTCAATGTTGTGTTCATCTCTCTCCAAACGGAGCACGTGGGGCTCTGAGGGGCTTGGCACAGACGCAACTCTGATGCTGACAGTGTGTGATGAGAGTGATGGTGAAGACGAACCCAACATTGATTCTAAAGGTCAGGTGGTGCAGTAGGCAATCAGAGGGATGAAACATGGGTGTCAGAGGAAGATGTTACTCGTGTAGAGTACCATTGAGTTGTGGGACATGTTTTCAAAGAACATTCACAAGGTAATCTGTTTCATGTCCTCTATGTTCCGTTGACAACTTGACAATTAACAAGCGTTCAAACGAACCACACCAGCAGTGGCAGGACTCTTATGTAAGACAATGCAATGATGACAACCGAGTGTGTAAAAGCGTAATATTTCTCGCAGCGAAATGCAGAATCAGAAATCAGAAATCCCCATGAGCGCTGATCTTCTGATGTGGCCAGACTGATCCCTTGGATTTCTCTCTCATCTTCATCTGCAGTGCAGTTTTCTGGTGCCAGCCCCCCTGTGTAGCTCAGCCGGTACCAGGCTTATTAAAACAGCCCTCTATTCACACTTCGCAATTGGGGCTCCACTGTCAACTAAAGCCCAAGCCCCCTAACATACAGCGCTCACAGACTTGTTTGTAGCAGACTTTTACCCAAAAAAGGCTATCGTTGGAAAAAATGGGAGAGATGCATCTGGGAGGAGCTAAAGACCACGCCCATCTRGGTATCTGATGCGTTTTTGTCTTTTGATGCATTTCAATGAACCCCTGTGGATGGTTCTAAAAAAAGCTGTTTTTTTCTTCCATTCATTATCCATGCCTTACATAAGAGATATTTCGGACAGTTTTCTGATAAGCCAGTCTCTGGGCAGCAATGAAGGCTTTAAAGGTCTCTTTTGAGCCAATCAGCTCAGGAGTTTGCCCATACGGCTGACAATGGTTATCTCATGACAGGATGCATGTGTGTTCCGAAGGGAAGCACACTGAATCCTTTGTGTTCATCTTTCAAAATCCACATCTCTAAGGTTTTCTTTAGTGCTGTTTGAAGATGGGGCAACATCTAGCAAGCCCAAGACCCACGAGGAGAAATGCCATCCTTTCAGGGGGATGACCACAGCTTTCGCCRCCTTGCCTATGATCTCTCATCCAGATCCTTGTCATCAGAGATCAACTAGGACGCTTGCCTTAATGTCCTCCACTTCTTGGCAAGGGCAACTGGCAGCTTTCATGTATGTGAAGAGGCAGATGAATATGCTTAAAACAGCACATTGGAGCAGAAATCTTTGCCTATTTCTGTGTATGTGCGCTTCATCGTAGCTGGTTATTATCTATGAGAAATTAGATGTTATTTTTTAATGTCATTGCTTAATGATTTACGTTACACTGAATGCATGTTGAGCACTTGTGAAAGAATGTTAAAGAGACTTTGATCAAAACGCCCAAAGAGAAGAATCCCTTAGATTTGACAAACACAGCACCAGGAGACCTTAAGCGGCTGTTGTCTTTGCTGTCTCTTAACACCATCACATTTCATTAGTAACAATTTGTGGCTGCTGTGCGATATAGCGTTTGAATACTTTGTGTATGAATCCTCAAATCTCCATCTTTTGAGGATGAGCTTAAATAAGGGATGACATTGATCGTGGTCCAGGGTATTTCAAAGCCGTTTGTAATCGCGGGTGTTTAATTTTATCTGTAGCAGGATGCGTCGCGAGGGGGCTGTGTAATCAAGCCTGTGAACTCGACATCTGAAGGAAGAATGGCGTTTCTGATCACATCCCCATTGAAGTACATCCATTTGCTGAGCACATCTCTGTTGATGCTCTCGAGCTAACACTCCTTGGCACCTGGCAGCTAAATGAATATGTACTTGACATGATMCTGTATGCCGGTTTTCTGCTGGCGTCATATGTACACATGCAAAGGAACTGAGGGGCCACTGTTCAGGAGGCAGTAAGTACGCATGTGCGCGGCGACCTCGCTGTTAACCCCTCCTCGTTACAAGAGCACCAGGGCTACAGTGATAGATGGAGGGTGGGGAATTGGGGGATAGGGCATGAAGGGGCAACCAGAACCAAGGAATTCCCATTGGGCCATTTCAATTACAGTTAGAGCAAGCTTCTGGAACTGTGATGATATGTTGGTTTAAGGCTGTTGCATTAATGGAGAGGACGAATGGGATTTGGTCTGGTGCTGACCCTACAGTGTAGGCCCGAGACGGAGAGGTTCAAAGGGGAAGCCAAGGATGCACAGTTGAGACATTTTAGAACAACCTCAGAAGCCCTTTGGTTGTTTTATCTGTCCACTCCTCYCCAAAAATAATACGCTAAATCATGATGTGTGCATAGAGCAAATCGCTGAGGGCCGGAACTAGCAATGTCGTCTCGTGCCACTTTGGCACTTCTGAAGTTTGGGAGATAGCCTTAGGATATCTGTAGCCACAGTGCAGGGAGTATGAGGGGGCATGGGAGAGGGTAAGCAGTCAAAAGTCTCCCTTTGAGAAAGCCAGGTAGCTAGTGGATTTAGAAGGGAGAGAGGGAAAGGAGTGGACTGTCCCTTSATCTTTTTGGCGATCCATAAGGTAGTGTAACCTTTTATCGGACATGTGCTATGATATGGTAATGAGATCTCCAGTGTCTGCTGGTTCTCTCTAGCACATTCCAGTTCTAAAAACCAAATAATTTCCCCATGAGGTGACACACGTGTCCTTATGGGTAACGTGTCCCTATTTCTGGATTGATCACAATTCCATGCAGTCAGGCAGTATGATACAGATCTCTCCTCCCTATTCTACTTTCCATGAACATGAACATTGACAACTTTTAAAGCTGCAAAGTTTTCCCATATCCTTCATTCCAATGACTTTGAAAAAGACCGAGGCAGATATTATGATTTTCTATCTCYACTCCTAGGGAATACTGTGTTTTAGATGATATTGATTGGGTGGAGGATCAAAAATCCATTCCCCCATGGAAGAACAGAGTGTATTTCATAGAGCTCCTCTAGGCCGTTATTAGAGGGGGATATAGTTGGGGTAATTAGCACTCATCCCCAGCTRCACACCCATATCTGTGACATTACCATCAACCTGCATTACTGACGTTGTGAATGACACATGTTATTCTCCCAGTTATGTAAGTGACAGAATTACGCAACAGCCCTGCGTAACTGGGAGGGGTTTCAAAATATTCATTTGTCCCCCCAAGAAAGAGAACTTATTTACGGTGACGAAGTACAAAATCTCCATTGGTTTGACCAATACAGTCACTGCCACATCCCATTGTGGTTAGCTAACAAGTTACARGAAGGGAGGTTTAGTGGTTGGTAATCTTGACGATAACCCTGAGGTTGGGGTTGTTTGGTATATATTGTATTTTCGTGAAAAAGATACATAACGGAAGTTGTGAGAGATCCTAATCTAATGTAAATGTAAATTGTGACGTGTTCATTAGAAATAAATCTGTGGCACAATGAATAATMCAAATGAGGAAGACAAAAATATAATTGTTTCTATAGAAACCTRCTCCCTCTTTGTTGATTAAGACAGAACAGAATCTATCCTACCATTTTCCTCCATAGCCATGGGAAGTAGGGGTGCTGAAGGTGCTGCAGCACCCCCTGAAAAATCTGAATTAAAAAAATATATAAATAATAAAACATTTAAAATCACAAAAGTAGTGCACTGGGCCTTTACCAGCCCTGTATTAGCAGACCCATATAACCTTCTGTAGCTCAGCCCCCCAAACATCAGCTTCCTATTTCGCAACAAAGCATCCTTCACTCATGCTGCCAAACATACCCTCGTAAAACTGACCATCCTACCGATCCTCAGACTTCGGCGATGTCATTTACAAAATAGCCTCCAACACTCTACTCAACAAATTGGATGCAGTCTATCACAATGCCATCCGTTTTGTCACCAAAGCACCATATACTACCCACTACTGCGACCTGTACGCTCTCGTTGGCTGGCCCTCGCTTCATACTCGTCGCCAAACCAACTGGCTCCAGGTCATCTACAAGTCTTTGCTAGGTAAAGCCCCACCTGATCTCAGCTCACTGGTCACCATAGCAGCACCCACCCGTAGCACGCGCTCCAGAAGGTATATCTCACTGGTCACCCCCAAAGCCAATTCCTCATTTGGCCACCTTTCCTTCCAGTTCTCTGCTGCCAATGACCGGAACGGACTGCAAAAATCACTGAAGCTGGAGACTCATATCTCCCTCACTAACTTTAAGCACCAGCTGTCAGAGCAGCTCACAGATCACTGCACCTGTACATAGCCCATCTGTAAATAYCCCATCCAACTACCTCATCCCCATACTGTATTTATTTATCTTGCTCCTTTGCACCCCAGTATCTCTACTTGCACATCAATCTTCTGCACATCTGTCACTCAGTGTTTAATTGGTATATGTTAATTACTTCGCCACCATGGCATATTTATTGCCTTACCTCCCTTATCTTATTCATTTACACACACTGTGATATATACTTTTTCTACTGTATTATTGACTTGTACGTTTGTTTATTCCATGTGTAACTCTGTGTTGTTGTATGTGTCAAACTGTCTTTGCTTTATCTGGCCAGTCGCAGTTGTAAATGAGAACTTGTTCTTAACTAGCCTACCGTGTTTAAATAAAGGTGAAATAAATACATTTAAAAAATCTTCCCACGGCTATCTCCTCTCTGTATCTTCTGTACTTATGGTTAGTTTAAAGACACATCGCAACATGATCTGCACATCTTCTCTGAAGAAAGTTATATCAATCAGTGAATTGGCAAACACAGTAATACAATTGTGTAACAGCGTGGGACATTGTAATACACACAATACGAGCATGATGCCAGAGGCAAAAGTGAAGCCACTGACATCAAATCAAACTTTATTTATATAGGCACATTTCAGACATGGATGCAACCCACTTCACAGGAAAAAACATAAATAAAAAAACTATAAAAATATATAATGCAGAAATATTTACTACACAACAAACATCAGAGGATAAAACACAGAATAATAAAAACTGAAAGACTAAAAAGCACCCTGAAAACCACAGCTAAAAAGGTATGTTTTCAAGATCCCTGTTAAACATGCCCACAGTTCCTCCCCTCAGGTTCTCTAGCAGACTATTCTAGGGTCTGGGGGCATAGTAACTAAAGGCTGTCTCTCCATGTCTTTGGTCCGAGGCTTAGGAATAGTTAAAAGGCCAGCGCCAGAGGACCTTGAGGGACCTACTGGGTACATAACTAAAATGTGTGTCGAACATGTATATTGGGTTGCACAATTGTGGATTGATTTAAAAACTGGTGTAATGTGTGCTCTCAGTTTGGTCCTGGTCAGTACCTGTGCTGCAGCATTCTTTATGGTTTGCAGTTGACTAATGGCTCTTGTTGGGTAGACCAGACAGGAGAACATTACAGTAGTCAGGCCAGCTTGGAATAAAAGCATGAGTCTCTCTGTATAAAACATGTATTAAACTGTGTATTATTGAAACAGCGATCGTGTTTTGATTGTTTGACATTCTCCATCATGTGTCACGCATGTGTGAACACTGAAGATTTAGTACCCATTGAGTTATGAAACAGCTTAGCTTTTTTGATAATTCCACTCCCTTTTTAGGATTTCTTTTGAACAATTCAAGTCACTGGCACTTTTGTTTACGAAGCCTATTTAGACAATAAGTAGGGTTGGAAATAATTAGGCCGGCATGCTTGAGAGAGGACATAACTTCCTTTCAGTCAGTTTAAAAACAAACTCAGTTAATTAATCTTCTGTGCCATTACTCTTCCCAAATCATTTCACTTAGATAGCTGCTGCATTCTTAGATTGTAGTCAGCATATATTTGTTTTTGCTATCTTCTCCTACGGTTTTTGTTTCTCCTTTTTTTCAACAGAAGTTCCCATTGACTCATATATTTCATCTTACATTTGAAGTACATCATATGTAATTCCAAGTCTAAGAGTGAACAATAAAGTAATGCCCACCATCATTTACCAGCCCAGTTATTTAGCTATTCCTCTCCCATCCTTAGAAACGTGATCGTCTGGAACTTGCGCAAGGAACTAAACTACCTCCTTCCTACGAACCCTCTGTAACAGGTCTGCAAATTGTAACACTCCTTTCTGAGAGAAAGCCTTGGGGTGCGATAATAAGGAAGGTACCTCCTCCTCTCATGAGATCAATTACTGGTGTGAAGGTAAAGGGAATACAATTTGTCCCCTCTTTGCGGTTGCCTTGTAAAGAGATCAACGGTATTCAGGGCCTCAGGTCTTTTGCTGAGGTTTTTTTTATTTTTTTTTTAACGTTTACAGCTGTTAATTGAAATTGCTTTTTTTTTACTCACCTCTTTCGTTGGCTGCATTTTTATTTAGTAAAGGGACAAGTAAGAGTGAATACCCTCCTTCTAGGATACCGGTTAAAGGAATACCCTCCTTCTAAGAACCGGTAAAGGTAAATATCCTCCTTCTAGGAAACTGCCCCGCGGTGAGGAGGTTTGGTATACACCTCGCTCTAGAACCGGTTTTTATTTTTAAGCTAATTTATTTTTTTTTTAAGTTTAGTTTATTTTTTATTGGTTGGGGCCGTGTTCTTAATAAATGTATGGTTACACTGTATTTTTCGCTCAATTATAGATGCTTAATTTTTTATAATTAATTTTTGGTTGGAGAAGGACAAATGGTAATATCCTCCTTCTAGAACGCGGTCATGAGGAACTAAACCGCTCTTCTCTAGAAACCGTTGAGTATATAAAAGGATATATCTCTCCATCTAGGAAAGGCCAAGCCGGGCTGTCCTCGTGAGATGGGAGTGACACCCTCCGTCATAGAAACCCAGTGCTTTGGGTTTCTTCAGTTCCGTACTATCTTTCTTAGGAATTTAAGTAGTGTTTGGAGAAGTTTTACTAAAGTAATTTACTTAATTTTTATATTGGTAAAGAGAAAATATTCCTCCCCTTGTAGAACCGGTGTGACATGGACTGAGTAGTAGGGTCCCCTGACCCACATAATAGCATCTCCTACGTGATAAAGCTGGTGCTGAAGCTGGTTGAGATTTGCCACCCTCTCTGGCGGAGAGTTTATCTCTGGTCAATCGCTTGGTATACTGGCGGAGGTAAAACCCATCCTTCCTTTAGAACCAAGCGCGTGTGTTGGGTTTAGGAGTTTGGCTAAAGGAACTTGTGACCCGCGCCTTCCTAGTTAAACCGATCAAGAGAATAGCTACCGCCGTTCTAACTGTGTTCATTGTTGTCTGGTTCATTGATGCTGATCCCGGTAAACCCTTCTTAGGTTTGATACAGTTCTTGAGCTTAATCCCTTCCTTCCCTTATACCCTTCTTATAGAACAGTTGAGGTATACCCTCCTTCTAGAACCAGTGAGGTATTACCCTCCTTCTAGAACCAGTGAGGTATTACCCTCCTTCTAGAACCAGTGAGGTATACCCTCCTTATAAAACCGGTGAGGTATTACCTTCCTTCTAGAACCAGTGAGGTATTACCTTCCTTCTAGAACCGGCGAGGTACACCCTTCTAGAACCGGTGATGTATACCCTTCTAGAACTGGTGAGGTATACCCTTCTAGAACCAGTGATGTATACACTCCTAGAACCAGTGAGGTGTACCCTTCTAGAACCCCTGAGGTATACCCTCCTTCTAGAACAAGTGAGGTATACCCGCCTTCTAGAACCGGTGAGGTACACCCTTCCAGACCGGTGAGGTACACCCTTCCAGAACCGGTGAGGTATACACTCCTTCTAGAACCAGTAAGGTATACCCTCCTTCTAGAACCGGTGAGGTACACCCTTCCAGACCGGTGAGGTACACCCTTCCAGAACCGGTGAGGTATACACTCCTTCTAGAACCAGTGAGGTATACCTCCACCTAGAACCTGTGAAGTATACCCTTCTTATTGAACCGGTGAGGTACACCCTTCTAGAACCGGTGAGGTATACACTCCTTCTAGAACCGGTGAGGTATACCTGCCTTCTAGAACCGGTGGGGTATACCCTTCTAGAACTGGTGAGGTATATCCTTCAAGAACCGGTGAGGTATACCCTCCTTCTAGGACCGGTGAGGTATACCCTCCTTCTAGGACCGGTGAGGTACACCTTCATTCTAGAACCAGTGAGGTATACTCTTCTAGAACCAGTGAGGTATATCCTGCTTACAGAACCAGTGAGGTATACCCCCCTTCTAGGACCGGTGAGTTATACCCTCCTTCTTGAACCGGTGAGGTATACCTTCCTTGTAGAATTGTTGAGGTATACCCTCCTTCTAGAACCGGT
>NC_036848.1:12712226-12726713 GCF_002910315.2 Salvelinus sp. IW2-2015
GAATATCCTCCTTCTAGAACGGTGAGGTAAACCCTCCTTCTAGAACCGGGTAAAGGAATATCTCCTTCTAGAACCGGTGAGGTAAAACCCTCCTTCTAAACCGGTAAAGGAATATCTCCTTGGAGAACCGGTAGGTAAACCCTCCTTCAGAACCGTAAAGAATATCCTCCTTCTAGAACCGGTGAGGTAAACCCTTCTTATTGACAGTTGAGTATACCCTTCTTATAGAACAGTTGAGTATACCCTCCTTCTAGAACCATGAGGTATTACCCTCCTTCTAGAACCAGTGAGTATACCCTCTAGAACCGGTGAGGTATACACTCCTTCTAGAACCGGTGAGGTATACCTGCCTTTTAGAACCGGTGAGTATACCCTTCTAGAAACTGGTGAGGTATATCCTTTCAAGAACCGGTGAGGTATACCCTCCTTCTAGGACCGGTCAGGTAACCCTCCTCTAGGACCGGTGAGGATACCCTCCTTCTAGGACCAAGTGAGGTACACCTTCATTCTAGAACCAGTGAGGTATACTCTTCTAGAACCAGTGAGGTATATCCTGCTTCAGAAACAGTGAGGTATACCCTCCTTCTAGACCGGTGAGTTATACCCTCCTTCTTGAACCGGTGAGTATACCTTCCTTGTAGAATTGTTGAGGTATACCTCCTTCTAGAACCGTTGAGGTTCACCCTTTAGAACGGTGAGGTATACCCTTCTAGAACCGGTGAGGTATACCCTTTTAGAACGGTGAGGTATACTCTTCTGAAACCAGTGAGGTATACCCTTCTAGAACTGGTGAGGTATACCCTCTGGAACCAGTGAGGTATACCCTTCTAGAACCGGTGAGGTATACCCTCCTTCTAGAACGGTGAGGTATACCCTTCTAGAACCAGTGACGGATACCCTCCTTCTAGAACGGTGAGGTATACCCTCCCTGAACCGGTGAGGTATACCCTCCTCTAGAACCGGTGAGGTATACCCTTCTTAGAACGGTCGAGTATACCTTCTGACATGAGTATACCCTTCTAAACCGGTGAGGCTATACCCTTCTGAACCCGTGAGGTATACTACCTTCTAGAACCGGTGAGTATACCCTCCTTCTAGAACCGTGACGGTATACCCTCCTTCTAGAACCGGTGAGTAACCTTCCTAGAACAGTGAGGGATACCCTCCTTCTAGAACCATGAGGTATACCTCCTTCTAGAACCGGTGAGGTATACCCTCCTTCTAGATCCGGTAAGGTATACTCCTTCTAGATCGGTAAGGTATACCCTCCTTCTAGACGGTAAGGTATACCCTCCTTCTAGAACTGATGAGGTATACCCTTCTAGAACCGGTGAGATATACCCTCCTTTCTACAACCGGTGAGGTATACCTTCTAGAACCCTTCTAGAACCCGTGAGGTATACCCTCCTTCTAGAACCAATGAGGTATACCCTCCTTCTAGAACCGGTGAGGTATATCCTCCTTCTAGAATCTGTGAGGTATACCCTTCTAACCTTTGAGGTATACCCTTCTAGAACCAGTGAGGGATACCCTCCTTCTAGAACCGGTGAGGTATACCCACCTTCTAGAACCGGTGAGGTATACCCACCTTCTAGGACCGGTGAGGTATACCCTCCTTCTAGAACCAGTGAGGTATACCCTCCTTCTAGAACCAGTGAGTTATACCCTCCTTCTAGAATCGTGAGTATATACCTCCTTCTAGAACCGGTATGATACACTCCTAGAACCGGCGAGGTATACCCTTCTAGAACGGTGAGGTATATCCCTTCTAGAACGCGGTAAGGTATACCCTCCTTCTAGAAGCCGGTGAGGTATACCCTTCTTCCAGAAGCGGTGAGGTATACCCTTCTAGAACTGGTGAGGTATCCCCTCTTTCTAGAACCTGTGAGGTATACCCTCCTTCTAGAACTGGTGACGTATACCCTCCTTCTAGAACCGGTGACGTATACCCTCCTTCTAGAACCGGTGAGGTATACCCTCCTTCTAGAAGCGGTGAGGTATACCCTTCTAGAACCTGGGAGGTATACCCACCTTCTAGGACCGGTGAGGTATACCTTCCTTCTAGAACCGGTGAGGTATACCGTCCTTCTAGAACCGTTGATTTATACCCTCCTTCTATAACCGGTGAGAGCGTGGCTTGCTGTGTATCCCAGTATTCCCAGAGTTAAAACATTAGCATCTCATTTGGGCCTGGGTGAGAGCTGTGGTTACCTCATAGAACTGGGTTATTTCATCACTAGGAGACCTGGGGAATTGAGCTGAATGTGCTGGCTGACTGTATCCACACACACAGCTGCTCGAGGTAGAGCAGAGGGATTTCAGAGAGGCATTTCGCWAACATCACACATGACAATGTGCGATGGCACCTATCCTGGGGTTTTCTGGGAAAGATCCCTGCTCTAACGTCAACATCCCATTGATCCTCAACACCATTTTAACAACCTCATCACACCCACGCACACCTAAATGGAGCTAAATGGAAAGAGTTATCAGTTAGCGATTAGCTTTGTCACAATGTCCTCTGACGTCTCATATATAGCTGTTATTTAGCCCTCGGAGCAGCCCAAGAGGAATCCTACACTGTACAGTGAGAGGAAGATCGAAATCATCAGCTACATAGCATAAAGCATCCCTCAGTGAAATAATTTATATGCAATGCTCACATTTTTGRTCTGATTAAAAGGCTATGGCACTTGATGAGTTAGAAATAAACTACTAGAATTAGAATTCTGCCTTTAATTGGATAGATGAAAGAAGCAATTAGTTGCACTTGAGTCAAGAATGTGTCCTTTTTTTCAATACTCTTCCTTCTTTAGTGGGAATGGGGGAATTGTATGTTATAGCGATGCTTTGATTTCTTTGTGCATTCGGTTAAAACATGATTGTATTTATTTCTGAGTGTGTCACTGTCTTTTGATCTCGGATTTTTCTATCTGAGTCCCTGGTATCTAGATAGTATATGTCTCTCTGTCTATAGCTCCATACAGAGGGTATGCTGGACTCGTAGAAGACTGGTGCCGAAGAGAGGATCAGCTGTGTGGCCAGACTACATCTAAATGTAAAGAATCATAATAGGTCCTCTCTCTCTGAAACTGAAGAGGAGTCGTATTACACTGTAATACCCATTTCAAACAGAAGATGTGGTATGTTACCTGTAAAAAATACAAGGCAATGTTTATATGACCCCCTTTAAAACAGTCCCTTATTCACCACTTACCCCTTTTATACATATCAGTGGGTAACTGGCAAATTGGGAGGGGTGGGGAGTGGGTGTTGTTGATTAACCATAGGGGTGTTAAACAATGGAAGTGTTAATGAATTTACCTGCAAAAAGCAGAGAACCATTCACAGACCCGKTACCTGTATTTATGGTACAGGTCTGTGAAAATGCAGGAATCTTGACTTTTATTTTTCCATGTTTTTTACCCCCTACCCCTTTCAGATATACATAAAAGCTGGTATAAAAATGCAGGCATGGTAAATTAGTGGGATTTTGGTCTGTGTATAAAAGGGATATCATACTGCAGAAACCTATAGCCAATACGTTTTCCTACGTTCAGAACACAATAATATTTCATCTTGATGTCAAAAGGAACTATTTTACCATCAGCTTTCAAAGGGAAATCAATGTATTTATCCTATGACTTAGGCCTATTCAATGCCACATCAGTTGAGTGTAAGAAGAGTCAGCCATTTTGTATTACCTCCCCCATCTTATTACTGAGAGGCTGTTCATTTGCACATCAGACGTTATTTCACTTTGTCATTCCTGTGATTGTCCCACTTAAAACAAAACATACCTTTTTGCCCATTTGGCAAAGCACCTGATAAAAGGACCTTTTATCTCASCCTTTATAATGACTTTGCCTACCTGTTTGGGGCATCTAAGTAGAGCTTATGCACACTTTATGAATGCTCTATGATGCCTTTATAAGTAGTTATAAATAATGTTTGCAAAAAATAAATAATAGAAAACGGGAAAATCACATTTACATAAGTATTCAGACCCTTTACTGAGTACTTTGTTGAAGCACCTTTGGCAGCAATTACAACCRTGAGTATTCTTGGGTATGACCAAMCTTGGCACACCTGTATTTGGGGAGCTTCTCCCATTCTTCTCTGCAGATCCTCTCAAGCGCAGTCAGGTTGGATGGGGAGCATCACTGCACAGCTATTTTCAGGTCTCTCCAGAGATGTTCGATCGAGTTCAAGTCCGGGCTTTGGCTGGGCCACWCAAGGACATTCAGAGACTTGTCCCGAAGCCACTCCTGCGATGTCTTGGCTGTGTGCTTAGGGTCGTTGTCCTGTTGGAAGGCTGAGGTCATGAGCGCTCTGGAACAGGTTTTCATCAAGGATCTCTCTGTACTTTGCTTCGTTGATCTTTCCCTTGATCATGACTAGTCTCCCAGGCCCTGCCGCTGGAAAAACATCCCCACAGGATGATGCTGCCACCACCATGCTTCACCGTAGGAGTGGTACCAGGTTTTTTCCAGACGTGACGCTTGGCATTCAGGCCAAAGAGTTCAATCTTGGTTTCATCAGACCAGAGAATCTTGTTTCTCGTGGTCTGAGAGTCCTTTAGATGCAATTTGGCAAACTCCAAGTGGGCTGTATTTTGCCTTTTACTGAGGAGTGGCTTTCATCTGGCCACACTACCATAAAAGGCCTGATTGGTGGAGTGCTGTAGAGATGGTTGTCCTTCTGGAAGGTTCTTCCATATCCGCAGAGGAATTCTGGAGCTCTGTCAGAGTGACCATCGGGTTCATGGTCACCTCCCTGACCAAGGCKCTTCTCCCKCGATTGCTAAGTTTGGCCGGGCTGCCAGCTCTAGGAAGAGTCTTGGTGGTTCCACACTTCTTCCATTTAAGAATGATGGAGGCCACTGTGTTCTTGGGGACTTTCAATGCTGCAGAAATGTTTTGGTACCCTTCCCCAGATCTGTACCTCGACACAATCCTGACTCTGAGCTCTACGGACAATTTCTTCAACTTCATCTCTTGGTTTTTGCTCTGACATGCACTGTCAACTGTGGAACCTTATATAGACAGATGTGCATCTTTCCAAATCATGTCCAATCAATTTCATTTACCACAGGTGGGCTCCAATCAAGTTGTAGAAACATCTCAAGGATGATCAATGGAAACAGGATGCACCTGGGCTCAATTTCGAGTCTCATAGAAAAGGGTCTGAACATTTATGTAAATATGTATTTGAATACATTTGCTAAAATTTCTAAAAACGAGTTTTCGCTTTGTCATTATCTGGCATTGTGTGTAGACTGATGAGGAAAACAAAKAATTTAATCAATTTTAGAATAAGGCTGTAATGTAACGAAATGTGGAAAAAGTCAAGGGTCTGAATACTTTCCGAATGCACTGTATAGTGTATAATGTGCTGTTTTACACCACATACCTTTTTAAGAGAACAAGGCGTATTCTTCGAGTGTTGTTGAGGAGAGGGGAGACACAAACCGCTGTGCTCCCACATCCCCTGCTGGTGGTAACAGGCATAAACAAATCCCAATGGAAATCATTGGATCAGTGGACTCTGCCCGAAATAATAGTGGATTACAACCTATACAGTCATTGATTACAACAACAATCTCTAAGCCATGTTTTATAAGTACAATGTGATTCTTTAACCTTATGGGCAAACACAACTATAGTGTATGAAAATAAACATTCATACTTAGATAGGTTACTGTGCGTTTTCAAAACTTGTACATCACAAATTATAAAACTACAATACTCTATCTCAATTTTAATTACAAAATTAGATGGCAAGTATCATCTACAGTAGATACAAGAAACAACAAAGTAGTCATAATGTTGCTAAACACTAAATGCAATTAGAAAATAATGAATCCCTATGTGTGAGATGTATATATTGTTTTTAAATATATGTAATCTAAAAAAAAAAATAGTGAAGACATCAAAAATATGAAATAACACATATGGAATCATGTAGTAACCAAAAAAGTGTTACAAATATTTCAGATTCTTCAAAGTAGCCACCCGTTGCCTTGATGACAGCTTTGCACACTCTTGGCATTCTGTCAACCAGCTTCATGAGGAAGTCACCTGGAATGCATTTCAATTAACAGGTGTGCGTTATTAAAAGTTAATTTGTGGAATTTCTTTCCTTTTTAATGCGTTTGAGCCAATCAGTTGTGTTGTGACAAGGTAGGGTTGGTTTACAGAAGATAGCCCTATTTGGTAAAAGACCAAGTCCATATTATGGCAAGAACAGCTCAAATAAGCAAAGAGAAATGACAGTCCATCAATACTTTAAGACATGGTCAGTCAATCTGGAAAATGTAAAGACTTTTAAAAAGTTTCTTCAAATGCAGTCYCAAAAACCATCAAGTGCTATGATGAAACTGGCTCTCATGAGGAACGCCACAGGAAAGGAAGACCCAGAGTTACCTCTGCTGTAGAGGATAAGTTCATTAGAGTTATCAGCCTCAGAAATTGCAGRCCAAATAAATGCTTCACAGAGTTCAAGTAACGGACACATCTCAACATCAACTGTTCAGAGGTGACTGCATGAATCAGMCCTTCATGGTCGAATTGCTGCAAAGAAACCACTACTAAAGGACACCAATAATAAGAAGAGACTTGCTTGGGCCATCGAAACATGAGCAATGGACATTAGACCGGTGGAAATCCTTCCTTTGGTCTGATGAGTCCAAATTTGAGATTTTTGGTTCCAGCCTCTGTGTCTATGTAAAAAGCAGAGTAGGTGAACGGATGATCTATGCATTTATGGTTCCCACGTGAAGCATGGAGGAGGAGATGTGATGGTGTGGAGGTGCTTTGCTGGTGACACTGTCTTTGATTTATTTAGAACTCCAGGCACACTTAACCAGCATGTCTACCACAGCATTCTGCAGCGATATGCCATCCATCTGGTTTGCGCTTATTGGGACTATCAGTTGTTTTTCAACAGGACAATGACCCAACACACCTCCAGGCTGTGTAAGGGCTATTTAACCAAGAAGGAGAGTGATGGAGTGCTGCATCAGATGACCTGGCCTCCACAATCACCCGACCTCCACCCAATTGACATGCTTTGGGATGAGTTGGACCGCAGAGTGAAAGAAAAGCAGCCAACAAGTGCTCAGCATATGTGGCAACTCCTTCAAGACTGTTGGAAAATCATTCCCGGTGAAGCTGGTTGAGAGATTGCCAAGAGTTTGCAAAGTTGTCATTAAGGCAAAGGGTGGCTACTTTGAAGAATCTAAAATCTAAAATCTATTTTGATTAGTTTAACACTTTTTGGTTACTACATGATTCCATTTGTTATTTCATAGTTTTTATATTTTCTATTTTATTCWAAAAWTTRYAAAATAGTAAAAATAAAGAAAAACCCTTGAATGAGTCGGTGTGTCCAAACTTTTGACTGGTACTGTATGTCACGTTCTTTGATATATAAGGCCATATATGGCCAAATATTGCTTTTCTGTATGGGAGGACTTTCTGTGAGTGGTCTGAGTGGGGAGGGGAAAACTGAAAACTAGTTGTTATTGCCAGAGAGGTTTGTAAACTCTTTCTTATTGGTCTATTAACTAATTTACCTCCTGGTAAATTACCTCCTCCAGGCCAAAACTCCATCCCACCAAAYCAGGCTGAAATTTCAGGCATTCTTTTCAAACAGCTCTTACAATAAAAGGGAATTATCATAATTTTCACAGTTTCACAGTATTATTCCAATCTCATAGTGTGGAAATATATATACACAACACAGATAAATCACGTTTTTGACTGCACTGGGCCTTTAACAAAGAGGGACTAACTTTTTCAGCCCATATGTTGACTGTGGTCAGTTCATATTGAATTGTTGCCCTCCACTGTTCCATGAAACTATTACATTTTTATTGAATCAATTTGTTTTTGTTTATATAGACATTTTATCATTGTATTTTACCATGTAAAACATTGAATAAGTTTGAAATTCAGATTTAAGAAATGGCATTCAGAGTGAATCTACGAGAAAATAATCGAGAATTCTGTTTTGAATTCCCAAAAAATTGGGGTTTATGCTCGTCATACTGACGCTTCAAGACCTCACCAGTAACTAGCGCTGTTTTTTCAACTAGCGCTTCTCTTTCCAAATATATCATCAAATCAGTGCTAAACCTACGGGATGAAAGGGGTTGAAACAAACGTTCTACTATATTTTCCACTTTTCCACATTTTGTGTTTTGCATGTCGGTGGAGTTGTGGATTATAGCTTTACAACTTTTAAAATCGCCCCCAAATGGCTTTGGGTCGGGTTATACAGCCATCCTACACCTTTTGTATTATTTAGGTCATGTTTCTTTATTCTTTGGCGCAGACTATGATGATGTCTGAGCAAGCCACCTTTTTAGTCGGGAGTTGGACATGTTTATAGACTTCTAGGGCATTGTGATAAGTCTTCTATTTATTTAATACAATTGTAGTGCGAACAGAGGAAAAAATAAACAGACTGACTAAACATACGATTCTTCTTTTGGCTCGTGAAAATCCTATGTAAGGACACAAAAGGGGGGCGTTTTCACTGCGGAAAGTAAATTCTTTTGAAGTGGAACTAATCATCTGAGGGATGGTACTCGTTGTCCTAACAACGCAGCTGAATTGGAATGAGCCTCCCCTTTTGTTGAATATATGTTTTCTTTCTTTCATTCAAAACTGATGATGATAGTAGTTTCACGCCCTGTCCACCCACATTGTCTGTCCAAACTTTTTGCAGATAAGTCTTCACTTGGAGACGCCGAACACACGGCGGGTGACTGTGACGTCACCCTCGCCTTTCTGTCTCCACAAGTCTTGACGCTTTATAATACCGTTTACATTTTTTATTTTATCTTTATTTTATCATGGAGTCATACTGAGACCAAGGTCTATTTTACAGATGAGCCCTGCATTACAGAAATCACACACATCAAAATCAAAGTCACAATGAAAAGGGAATCTCAAACCAAATCCTCCTTTAATAACACTTTTTTTTCGAAGTATGTGAAATGATCAACTCTCTCAGGTTACATTTTAAATATATAATTTCTCTCCTTGATGATTATGCACTGGTCACTTTCACAGTTTTTATATAGATTTATAGGGCTCTGTCCCATAATTTTAGGCCTATTTTGTTTAGGCCCATCTCTGTTGATTGTAATTCAACTCTTTTTTTGTTCACCAGTTCGCCAGAACAGTTAGACTAAGCCTTCACCAATTTGACTTCGGGTCTATTCTCATTGACGAGAATTTCGAGAGATTCTCGAGATGGTATGGATTCTCGAGAGACATTACTGTAATGAAAACTTAAAGCTGCAATATGTAACTTTTTCTGTTACCCACCAAATTCACATAGAAATGTGTTATAAATCTGTAATTCTCAGTGAAAACAAGTCTAAGAAGCGGTAGATCTGTTCTATGTGCGCTATTTCTATACTTCCCATTCTCAAGTTTCGTTTTTGCATCTTTTACTTTCGGTTTTGTACACCAGATTCAAACTGGTAATACAATATTTTTGTTTCTGAAAAATATATTTTCGCAGCAGTTTAGAACGTAAAATGATTATCTACACTATACTTGCTTGTTTTGTCACATAAATTGAAATTAGGCGGACTATTAGAATTTTAGCAACCAAGTTCGGCAGGCGCCTAGGCTAGGCTAACCGAACGAGTCTGCTCACATACTCCCTTAATTAAAATACCTTTGCTTTAGCCAGTATTAGCTAGCTTCCTCAAAATAGTCAGAATAAATCTAAAATAACTCAGAGATCTTTGTAGTGCAATTTTACATCTAACAGATGTTTGCAGAAAAAATTGTAATCTATCGTTGAATGACAACAAACACTTCATTGAAGAATCAAGACTGTTGACCAATCACTGATGAAGGGGCGTGGACTTCGGCTACTGACTTCAGTCTTGCCTCAAGAATTTTTTTTTTGGTGCAGAACAGCTGAAAAAAACATTGCCCAAGACAGAACAAGAACATCACAAAATGTCATCATAATATATGCACAATCTGTTCCGAACTGTTTCGGGTGGGAAGCATGTGGATGCCTTAAGCAGGGCAGGGTAAACAGAATTGTCTGGTTGAGCCCAACATTCATACAGTAAAAATACAGGCTGCTACAATCAGAAATTGTTGCTTTGTTTGACATGTAATGTTACTAGCTAGCATAGCTAGCTAYCTGTGTTATTGTCTTGCAAGCTATATTTAAATGCCTGTAAGATCGAGAAAATAACCCCCTTAATTGTCTGCAAATGCTTGTGAATTGCTGCATTATTCAGCAGTGTAATGTGGTTTGTTTGRATTATTCAAGAGCGTAGCTAGCTAATATGTTTTAGAGGAAAAGTTTCTAGCATTGTTGAATAGTTTGCAAGCTTCTTGGCTAGTCAGTGGCTACTGTGATACTGATTTTTATGGTACATTTGGAGCTGCAGAGAAAGAATGTCACGTTGCCAGCCACAAAAAAAAGGTAAGGCAAAGATGTAATGTAAATTGAAGTTTAGTAATAAGTTAATGTAGGCCTACAGACATGTATTATGTAAACTGAAATAAGAATGATGAAAGGATGTAGGCCTATAGGGTGTGGATAGACAAACAGCCATATATTAAAACCTGTTTGTTTAGCCTAAAGTTGGTGATCCCAATGAACTATTGTATAAAAGCAAATAATTGTCAAGTGGAATTGGTGATTGATAGGCCTATTGATTGATGACAAAGACAAATCTTTGGTATGATAATGGTATTTAGGCCTAACTGTTATAGTTCTATGTCGATGCTCTCCACATACACCCTCAGGGGCTTGTAAAAGGTTACTTTGACCCTCTGACCTCACACTAAGAATTCCATTTTCTCACCGTTACTAAATCTTTTTCCTTACACAGGCTATACCTTTGCTTCACAACGCCTAACCAAGGCATTTTATTGTCACCACGGGGAACTAGGGTTCAGGCAACAGTCATCCAACAAGAGGTCAACTATTAGCCCCAAGGTCGAGAGGAAGGATAACTTTTACTGGCTTGTTGAAACTTTCAACAGTTTAGGCCTACTTCCCTGTTTAGCCTAATATTGTGACAAGCGAAAAAGACTGTCTGTTGCGGTGGGTTTTCAGAATAATTGTTGTCTCATGATCATTATTTAGTCTATTGAAAACAGTTACAGAATAATTTGTTTATCCCTTCACTTGGGATCCCAATTTCAACATTTCTAATTTACTGTCAATGTCCCCTGGTTTTTGTTGTTGATCTTTAATAATATAGACAAATAGTGCACGTCTTCCAGAGTGTGGTATTTCATATTTACAAAGAGCCACTGATAGTCCTCCCACCTGTGTACCTTTAGGCCTTTACATTGTTGGGTTTAAATGTCTCATATATAGTCTTGCACAATTAATAAACAAACAATAGCATGTTAAATTACCTATATTTAATCTTACTTAGCTATACCCATGTTGGATCGTCATTTTCGCATGATCATGCTTTTTCTCGTTTTAGTCTGGTGCTGTGACAACAGATTATGTTCATTCATGCAGTAAACTATTATCTTATTCCCTTATTGTAACTGAGCAAGCGTGTATTTAAAACACAATATTACTCATTTTAGACTGGGACATTTTTTAGACAAACACAACAATGTTTGGTTAAATTTCCTTCATATCCTGGTTTCAGACGTTATCATTTTTTACACCCAGCACACAAATATAACAACTGAAATTGTGTTGTCGTCATCAAGAAATTGAATGCACTCAATTGTCTGAGAGTGCACAATCCAAATCTCTTACGCAATGTACGGTACTATTTCGATTTATCCTGCTGTTGTTCATGTATTTATGGCAGGACATTCCTAGTCCAAAGGCTAATACCTAATTTAAGGCAGGGGCTTTGCAGAAACCGGCTGTCGTGTGATTAGACTGCTAATGTACGATTTGAAAACAGCTCTGGTACAGTAGCCTACGCTCTCTGAGTGATGTCACACATGGGTGGGTCCACAGAAATAGAACGATAATTGAAATAGCATTATTTAATTTCTATGGGTGGGTCCCTCGGTGCAGCAGCTGGAGAGCCCAGTAACATCTCTCTCTCCATTGAGGGCTGGGACTAAAGTAAATGCTTTGAAGTTGGTAGTCGGCATGCAAAGTAAACAACGTAAACAACAAGAATCTGATTTGCTGCGCTCTGTACTGTCGTCTGGTGAAACTTTACCAGCTGCGCTATTATTGGATCACCAAATCYAGCGACAGTGTCTATAAAGCGGCCTTTAGTCATTAAGGACGCACCGGATGGGAATACACCCCCACTAAATAGACTACATTTACTTACATAGCAAATACTTGTCGAAGTGTAGCCTAACTGGGTATAGTTACGATGCTGCAGGTGTCTTAAAATGTGAATGGACATATGGGCCAGGCATGGCCCTTCACCCTACAGAAGGTATTTTTCACGCTAATAGCTAGCCTACTTAACGACTTTCACGACTGGTCGCGTGATGTTTGTCAGGAATTTCCAGCTATCCTTTGGCGTGCAACTATTTCTGTCATCTATGCACGCCATGCGGTATCTCGTTGTCAGTCACCACCGCAGACTGGGAGCCGGGAGAGGACGCCAGTGCTGTGCCAGTTGGCTCAAGTTTGTGAAAACAACAGGCGGACGCAGCACGATTCTAATCTTAATCGTTCCAGACATAAAGGTCACTCTCGTGGCGATCGCWGTTTTACTTGTTCCATTAAGTATAATGTAGATTCCACAGGTTTGATATCAATTTAGCTCATTTCGTCTTTAACCACAACTTAATTACACACTTACCAGATCGAAAAGGTTTGGTTATTGGACCCGAGGCCACCGTAATTACATTGACCTTTTATTGTTTATTATATTGGGTGAGTAGATACGCACGGCTCCTAATAGGCCTACTAAATTAAGACTTTTGAGTAGTGTTAGAAAGCCAAGAGGGGTCAAATCAGTTTAAATGGGACATGCCACTGCAACACTAGTCTTACGTTATTTGATTGCGCATTACGCACAAGTTACCCATTAGGCACAAGGTATACCTTTCCTAATTGGAAGAATTGAAAGGAAGGAGACTGCTTGATCCTTCAGACATGGCTACAAGCAAAGTAAGATCATGCATTTTGGTTAAATTGCTACAAACGATGTTATGTAATTGAAGATGAGGAGAGGATTTAAGAGGCGTGGCTTACTTGGACTATTTATTCATCATTGATCTGGTCAACATACAGACTGAACACACTGTTACTCTCTCATTAAACAAACAGGCACATTACTTACCTACCGAAACGATAAATAACCATACATGGAAAGTCAACAGGAACATAGAAAATATGAGTACTCTACTATACTTTCAAACCACTGCGAAGGCCATCACATCTATTGGTATGATTCAGGTCCCTACACTCTTAGGAAAAAGGGTTCCAAAAGTGTTCTTTGGCTGTTGCCATAGGAGAACCCTTTTTGGTTCCAGGTAGAACCCTTTTGGGTTCCAGGTAGTTTCTATATGGAACCCAAAAGGGATCTACCTGGAACCAAAAAGGGTTCTTCAAATGATTATCCTATGGGGACAGCCGAAGAACTCTTTTAAGGTTCTAGATAGCACCTTTTCTTCTAAGAGTGTATGACAGTATTGTAAATATCAAGGGCCCTTAATATTTCTGGCTCAGCAGGTTTGGACATTAGTTGAGTGTCGGCCTAATAATAGCTAATGAGCACCCAGTGACATGTGTAGGCACCCAGACTATCATGGGGCCCATTAAACAATAACAATGTTAGAATTAGCATTGTGGCTAAGGTTAACTTCAGCCCTATAAATATCAAACAGGATGTGGGCCTGATTGGTACACTGTTTGCGGGCGAGGGGATGTGTGTGTGTGTGTGTGTGTGTGTGTGTGTGTGTGTGTGTGTGTATGTGTGTGTGTGAGAGAGAGCAAGCATTGGACTAACCAAACCAATATACAAAATGGTTGTGTATTTTTTAATCTATTATGTTACTGCTCCATAACATTATCAAAATATGTAACAATGTGTGACATGTCATACTGTTTGTACTACAGAAAAGAGCAGTGGTGTACCCTTCCACTTGTTAGAAACATGCAACCCGGTCACTATTAAACTACCTTGCTTTGCCAACAACAAAAATCTAGCAAATCCTCAATTTAGTCCGAGACCAACACACAGACATCTTTATTTGTTGGTCTTTTTAATTGTCCTCTGTAGGTTGCAAGCCAAGGCCTGGAATACACGGCAGTCTACAACATTTATATTGGAAATGTTTTTGATCTTGTGCCCCACTGCAAACACATTCAGCTGTCTGCAGGTCTCCTAGCAACAGCAAACAAAGGCAGGGCCCATTTCAAGTTTCCCGCGGAGAGGCCAGTCCAGCGGAGCCTTTGATCTTGACAGGGAAAATAGCTGAGTGGGCACTACTGGCATTTGTCTTTCATTTACTCCAACCCCCCACCCCCCACCCCCTCCCCGCCAAA
>NC_036848.1:12728794-12742357 GCF_002910315.2 Salvelinus sp. IW2-2015
ATAGCCCTATTTGGTAAAAGACCAAGTCCATATTATGGCAAGAACAGCTCAAATAAGCAAAGAGAAATGACAGTCCATCAATACTTTAAGACATGGTCAGTCAATCTGGAAAATGTAAAGACTTTTAAAAAGTTTCTTCAAATGCAGTCYCAAAAACCATCAAGTGCTATGATGAAACTGGCTCTCATGAGGAACGCCACAGGAAAGGAAGACCCAGAGTTACCTCTGCTGTAGAGGATAAGTTCATTAGAGTTATCAGCCTCAGAAATTGCAGRCCAAATAAATGCTTCACAGAGTTCAAGTAACGGACACATCTCAACATCAACTGTTCAGAGGTGACTGCATGAATCAGMCCTTCATGGTCGAATTGCTGCAAAGAAACCACTACTAAAGGACACCAATAATAAGAAGAGACTTGCTTGGGCCATCGAAACATGAGCAATGGACATTAGACCGGTGGAAATCCTTCCTTTGGTCTGATGAGTCCAAATTTGAGATTTTTGGTTCCAGCCTCTGTGTCTATGTAAAAAGCAGAGTAGGTGAACGGATGATCTATGCATTTATGGTTCCCACGTGAAGCATGGAGGAGGAGATGTGATGGTGTGGAGGTGCTTTGCTGGTGACACTGTCTTTGATTTATTTAGAACTCCAGGCACACTTAACCAGCATGTCTACCACAGCATTCTGCAGCGATATGCCATCCATCTGGTTTGCGCTTATTGGGACTATCAGTTGTTTTTCAACAGGACAATGACCCAACACACCTCCAGGCTGTGTAAGGGCTATTTAACCAAGAAGGAGAGTGATGGAGTGCTGCATCAGATGACCTGGCCTCCACAATCACCCGACCTCCACCCAATTGACATGCTTTGGGATGAGTTGGACCGCAGAGTGAAAGAAAAGCAGCCAACAAGTGCTCAGCATATGTGGCAACTCCTTCAAGACTGTTGGAAAATCATTCCCGGTGAAGCTGGTTGAGAGATTGCCAAGAGTTTGCAAAGTTGTCATTAAGGCAAAGGGTGGCTACTTTGAAGAATCTAAAATCTAAAATCTATTTTGATTAGTTTAACACTTTTTGGTTACTACATGATTCCATTTGTTATTTCATAGTTTTTATATTTTCTATTTTATTCWAAAAWTTRYAAAATAGTAAAAATAAAGAAAAACCCTTGAATGAGTCGGTGTGTCCAAACTTTTGACTGGTACTGTATGTCACGTTCTTTGATATATAAGGCCATATATGGCCAAATATTGCTTTTCTGTATGGGAGGACTTTCTGTGAGTGGTCTGAGTGGGGAGGGGAAAACTGAAAACTAGTTGTTATTGCCAGAGAGGTTTGTAAACTCTTTCTTATTGGTCTATTAACTAATTTACCTCCTGGTAAATTACCTCCTCCAGGCCAAAACTCCATCCCACCAAAYCAGGCTGAAATTTCAGGCATTCTTTTCAAACAGCTCTTACAATAAAAGGGAATTATCATAATTTTCACAGTTTCACAGTATTATTCCAATCTCATAGTGTGGAAATATATATACACAACACAGATAAATCACGTTTTTGACTGCACTGGGCCTTTAACAAAGAGGGACTAACTTTTTCAGCCCATATGTTGACTGTGGTCAGTTCATATTGAATTGTTGCCCTCCACTGTTCCATGAAACTATTACATTTTTATTGAATCAATTTGTTTTTGTTTATATAGACATTTTATCATTGTATTTTACCATGTAAAACATTGAATAAGTTTGAAATTCAGATTTAAGAAATGGCATTCAGAGTGAATCTACGAGAAAATAATCGAGAATTCTGTTTTGAATTCCCAAAAAATTGGGGTTTATGCTCGTCATACTGACGCTTCAAGACCTCACCAGTAACTAGCGCTGTTTTTTCAACTAGCGCTTCTCTTTCCAAATATATCATCAAATCAGTGCTAAACCTACGGGATGAAAGGGGTTGAAACAAACGTTCTACTATATTTTCCACTTTTCCACATTTTGTGTTTTGCATGTCGGTGGAGTTGTGGATTATAGCTTTACAACTTTTAAAATCGCCCCCAAATGGCTTTGGGTCGGGTTATACAGCCATCCTACACCTTTTGTATTATTTAGGTCATGTTTCTTTATTCTTTGGCGCAGACTATGATGATGTCTGAGCAAGCCACCTTTTTAGTCGGGAGTTGGACATGTTTATAGACTTCTAGGGCATTGTGATAAGTCTTCTATTTATTTAATACAATTGTAGTGCGAACAGAGGAAAAAATAAACAGACTGACTAAACATACGATTCTTCTTTTGGCTCGTGAAAATCCTATGTAAGGACACAAAAGGGGGGCGTTTTCACTGCGGAAAGTAAATTCTTTTGAAGTGGAACTAATCATCTGAGGGATGGTACTCGTTGTCCTAACAACGCAGCTGAATTGGAATGAGCCTCCCCTTTTGTTGAATATATGTTTTCTTTCTTTCATTCAAAACTGATGATGATAGTAGTTTCACGCCCTGTCCACCCACATTGTCTGTCCAAACTTTTTGCAGATAAGTCTTCACTTGGAGACGCCGAACACACGGCGGGTGACTGTGACGTCACCCTCGCCTTTCTGTCTCCACAAGTCTTGACGCTTTATAATACCGTTTACATTTTTTATTTTATCTTTATTTTATCATGGAGTCATACTGAGACCAAGGTCTATTTTACAGATGAGCCCTGCATTACAGAAATCACACACATCAAAATCAAAGTCACAATGAAAAGGGAATCTCAAACCAAATCCTCCTTTAATAACACTTTTTTTTCGAAGTATGTGAAATGATCAACTCTCTCAGGTTACATTTTAAATATATAATTTCTCTCCTTGATGATTATGCACTGGTCACTTTCACAGTTTTTATATAGATTTATAGGGCTCTGTCCCATAATTTTAGGCCTATTTTGTTTAGGCCCATCTCTGTTGATTGTAATTCAACTCTTTTTTTGTTCACCAGTTCGCCAGAACAGTTAGACTAAGCCTTCACCAATTTGACTTCGGGTCTATTCTCATTGACGAGAATTTCGAGAGATTCTCGAGATGGTATGGATTCTCGAGAGACATTACTGTAATGAAAACTTAAAGCTGCAATATGTAACTTTTTCTGTTACCCACCAAATTCACATAGAAATGTGTTATAAATCTGTAATTCTCAGTGAAAACAAGTCTAAGAAGCGGTAGATCTGTTCTATGTGCGCTATTTCTATACTTCCCATTCTCAAGTTTCGTTTTTGCATCTTTTACTTTCGGTTTTGTACACCAGATTCAAACTGGTAATACAATATTTTTGTTTCTGAAAAATATATTTTCGCAGCAGTTTAGAACGTAAAATGATTATCTACACTATACTTGCTTGTTTTGTCACATAAATTGAAATTAGGCGGACTATTAGAATTTTAGCAACCAAGTTCGGCAGGCGCCTAGGCTAGGCTAACCGAACGAGTCTGCTCACATACTCCCTTAATTAAAATACCTTTGCTTTAGCCAGTATTAGCTAGCTTCCTCAAAATAGTCAGAATAAATCTAAAATAACTCAGAGATCTTTGTAGTGCAATTTTACATCTAACAGATGTTTGCAGAAAAAATTGTAATCTATCGTTGAATGACAACAAACACTTCATTGAAGAATCAAGACTGTTGACCAATCACTGATGAAGGGGCGTGGACTTCGGCTACTGACTTCAGTCTTGCCTCAAGAATTTTTTTTTTGGTGCAGAACAGCTGAAAAAAACATTGCCCAAGACAGAACAAGAACATCACAAAATGTCATCATAATATATGCACAATCTGTTCCGAACTGTTTCGGGTGGGAAGCATGTGGATGCCTTAAGCAGGGCAGGGTAAACAGAATTGTCTGGTTGAGCCCAACATTCATACAGTAAAAATACAGGCTGCTACAATCAGAAATTGTTGCTTTGTTTGACATGTAATGTTACTAGCTAGCATAGCTAGCTAYCTGTGTTATTGTCTTGCAAGCTATATTTAAATGCCTGTAAGATCGAGAAAATAACCCCCTTAATTGTCTGCAAATGCTTGTGAATTGCTGCATTATTCAGCAGTGTAATGTGGTTTGTTTGRATTATTCAAGAGCGTAGCTAGCTAATATGTTTTAGAGGAAAAGTTTCTAGCATTGTTGAATAGTTTGCAAGCTTCTTGGCTAGTCAGTGGCTACTGTGATACTGATTTTTATGGTACATTTGGAGCTGCAGAGAAAGAATGTCACGTTGCCAGCCACAAAAAAAAGGTAAGGCAAAGATGTAATGTAAATTGAAGTTTAGTAATAAGTTAATGTAGGCCTACAGACATGTATTATGTAAACTGAAATAAGAATGATGAAAGGATGTAGGCCTATAGGGTGTGGATAGACAAACAGCCATATATTAAAACCTGTTTGTTTAGCCTAAAGTTGGTGATCCCAATGAACTATTGTATAAAAGCAAATAATTGTCAAGTGGAATTGGTGATTGATAGGCCTATTGATTGATGACAAAGACAAATCTTTGGTATGATAATGGTATTTAGGCCTAACTGTTATAGTTCTATGTCGATGCTCTCCACATACACCCTCAGGGGCTTGTAAAAGGTTACTTTGACCCTCTGACCTCACACTAAGAATTCCATTTTCTCACCGTTACTAAATCTTTTTCCTTACACAGGCTATACCTTTGCTTCACAACGCCTAACCAAGGCATTTTATTGTCACCACGGGGAACTAGGGTTCAGGCAACAGTCATCCAACAAGAGGTCAACTATTAGCCCCAAGGTCGAGAGGAAGGATAACTTTTACTGGCTTGTTGAAACTTTCAACAGTTTAGGCCTACTTCCCTGTTTAGCCTAATATTGTGACAAGCGAAAAAGACTGTCTGTTGCGGTGGGTTTTCAGAATAATTGTTGTCTCATGATCATTATTTAGTCTATTGAAAACAGTTACAGAATAATTTGTTTATCCCTTCACTTGGGATCCCAATTTCAACATTTCTAATTTACTGTCAATGTCCCCTGGTTTTTGTTGTTGATCTTTAATAATATAGACAAATAGTGCACGTCTTCCAGAGTGTGGTATTTCATATTTACAAAGAGCCACTGATAGTCCTCCCACCTGTGTACCTTTAGGCCTTTACATTGTTGGGTTTAAATGTCTCATATATAGTCTTGCACAATTAATAAACAAACAATAGCATGTTAAATTACCTATATTTAATCTTACTTAGCTATACCCATGTTGGATCGTCATTTTCGCATGATCATGCTTTTTCTCGTTTTAGTCTGGTGCTGTGACAACAGATTATGTTCATTCATGCAGTAAACTATTATCTTATTCCCTTATTGTAACTGAGCAAGCGTGTATTTAAAACACAATATTACTCATTTTAGACTGGGACATTTTTTAGACAAACACAACAATGTTTGGTTAAATTTCCTTCATATCCTGGTTTCAGACGTTATCATTTTTTACACCCAGCACACAAATATAACAACTGAAATTGTGTTGTCGTCATCAAGAAATTGAATGCACTCAATTGTCTGAGAGTGCACAATCCAAATCTCTTACGCAATGTACGGTACTATTTCGATTTATCCTGCTGTTGTTCATGTATTTATGGCAGGACATTCCTAGTCCAAAGGCTAATACCTAATTTAAGGCAGGGGCTTTGCAGAAACCGGCTGTCGTGTGATTAGACTGCTAATGTACGATTTGAAAACAGCTCTGGTACAGTAGCCTACGCTCTCTGAGTGATGTCACACATGGGTGGGTCCACAGAAATAGAACGATAATTGAAATAGCATTATTTAATTTCTATGGGTGGGTCCCTCGGTGCAGCAGCTGGAGAGCCCAGTAACATCTCTCTCTCCATTGAGGGCTGGGACTAAAGTAAATGCTTTGAAGTTGGTAGTCGGCATGCAAAGTAAACAACGTAAACAACAAGAATCTGATTTGCTGCGCTCTGTACTGTCGTCTGGTGAAACTTTACCAGCTGCGCTATTATTGGATCACCAAATCYAGCGACAGTGTCTATAAAGCGGCCTTTAGTCATTAAGGACGCACCGGATGGGAATACACCCCCACTAAATAGACTACATTTACTTACATAGCAAATACTTGTCGAAGTGTAGCCTAACTGGGTATAGTTACGATGCTGCAGGTGTCTTAAAATGTGAATGGACATATGGGCCAGGCATGGCCCTTCACCCTACAGAAGGTATTTTTCACGCTAATAGCTAGCCTACTTAACGACTTTCACGACTGGTCGCGTGATGTTTGTCAGGAATTTCCAGCTATCCTTTGGCGTGCAACTATTTCTGTCATCTATGCACGCCATGCGGTATCTCGTTGTCAGTCACCACCGCAGACTGGGAGCCGGGAGAGGACGCCAGTGCTGTGCCAGTTGGCTCAAGTTTGTGAAAACAACAGGCGGACGCAGCACGATTCTAATCTTAATCGTTCCAGACATAAAGGTCACTCTCGTGGCGATCGCWGTTTTACTTGTTCCATTAAGTATAATGTAGATTCCACAGGTTTGATATCAATTTAGCTCATTTCGTCTTTAACCACAACTTAATTACACACTTACCAGATCGAAAAGGTTTGGTTATTGGACCCGAGGCCACCGTAATTACATTGACCTTTTATTGTTTATTATATTGGGTGAGTAGATACGCACGGCTCCTAATAGGCCTACTAAATTAAGACTTTTGAGTAGTGTTAGAAAGCCAAGAGGGGTCAAATCAGTTTAAATGGGACATGCCACTGCAACACTAGTCTTACGTTATTTGATTGCGCATTACGCACAAGTTACCCATTAGGCACAAGGTATACCTTTCCTAATTGGAAGAATTGAAAGGAAGGAGACTGCTTGATCCTTCAGACATGGCTACAAGCAAAGTAAGATCATGCATTTTGGTTAAATTGCTACAAACGATGTTATGTAATTGAAGATGAGGAGAGGATTTAAGAGGCGTGGCTTACTTGGACTATTTATTCATCATTGATCTGGTCAACATACAGACTGAACACACTGTTACTCTCTCATTAAACAAACAGGCACATTACTTACCTACCGAAACGATAAATAACCATACATGGAAAGTCAACAGGAACATAGAAAATATGAGTACTCTACTATACTTTCAAACCACTGCGAAGGCCATCACATCTATTGGTATGATTCAGGTCCCTACACTCTTAGGAAAAAGGGTTCCAAAAGTGTTCTTTGGCTGTTGCCATAGGAGAACCCTTTTTGGTTCCAGGTAGAACCCTTTTGGGTTCCAGGTAGTTTCTATATGGAACCCAAAAGGGATCTACCTGGAACCAAAAAGGGTTCTTCAAATGATTATCCTATGGGGACAGCCGAAGAACTCTTTTAAGGTTCTAGATAGCACCTTTTCTTCTAAGAGTGTATGACAGTATTGTAAATATCAAGGGCCCTTAATATTTCTGGCTCAGCAGGTTTGGACATTAGTTGAGTGTCGGCCTAATAATAGCTAATGAGCACCCAGTGACATGTGTAGGCACCCAGACTATCATGGGGCCCATTAAACAATAACAATGTTAGAATTAGCATTGTGGCTAAGGTTAACTTCAGCCCTATAAATATCAAACAGGATGTGGGCCTGATTGGTACACTGTTTGCGGGCGAGGGGATGTGTGTGTGTGTGTGTGTGTGTGTGTGTGTGTGTGTGTGTGTGTATGTGTGTGTGTGAGAGAGAGCAAGCATTGGACTAACCAAACCAATATACAAAATGGTTGTGTATTTTTTAATCTATTATGTTACTGCTCCATAACATTATCAAAATATGTAACAATGTGTGACATGTCATACTGTTTGTACTACAGAAAAGAGCAGTGGTGTACCCTTCCACTTGTTAGAAACATGCAACCCGGTCACTATTAAACTACCTTGCTTTGCCAACAACAAAAATCTAGCAAATCCTCAATTTAGTCCGAGACCAACACACAGACATCTTTATTTGTTGGTCTTTTTAATTGTCCTCTGTAGGTTGCAAGCCAAGGCCTGGAATACACGGCAGTCTACAACATTTATATTGGAAATGTTTTTGATCTTGTGCCCCACTGCAAACACATTCAGCTGTCTGCAGGTCTCCTAGCAACAGCAAACAAAGGCAGGGCCCATTTCAAGTTTCCCGCGGAGAGGCCAGTCCAGCGGAGCCTTTGATCTTGACAGGGAAAATAGCTGAGTGGGCACTACTGGCATTTGTCTTTCATTTACTCCAACTACCCCCCCCCCCCTCAAAAAAGCTTTCTGGAACAGCCAAAATCTTCATCTGCCTGTCCCCTGCATCCAACCAACCCCCCGATAATCAACCATGGCAAAGCAGCTCATTGAAACATTACAGTGTTTTGTTGAAGTTCTTTTCTTTTGGTGCATAGTTACTGTTTCAGTAGCTAGAAAAGAGCTAGAATTTAGAAGACTAGTCATTTGTGGTTTCTCTGTATTCGCTCCATTGTTTTCACCTCCTCTTTAAAGTCGACCCAATAGAGAATTTAGAGGCCGTATCTCAGGATTGTGACATCAAATTGTTTTTGAATCACATAATGTGTGTGTTTTCCTCCCCTACACAAGCACGTAAAGCTTTTTGTGTTTCAATGGAGCTGTTGCTATTTTCTCTGCTATGAAATTCAGAATGCCTGCAGCTCTCCAGATGAACATTGGAGCTGCCGAGGGTTTTCAGGGTCGTGGGACAGCCCTCAGAGGCCGCCTATTTGGAATTCAACTACATCCATAAAGTGGGCCGGACATTGAAAAATAAATTGAAGTTGGGGGGGGTGGATGGATGGATGGGTGGGTGGATGGATGGATGGGTGGGTGGATGGGGTAATAACGTTGAGCTATGTAATGTTATCTTACTCCAATGTTGCTTGCTTTCATCCAAAACGGCTCAGGAGATTAAACAAATMAAAGTGTTCCTCATTGTTTTGGTGTAATTTACTGTAATTGATGTTTCCATCTAGTTGCAGAGGCCTGCTCGAGCAATTGGTTGTGTTTGTAGGAGGACACGCAGCCCAGTGGGGTGTATTGACTCAGGCTGTTGACTAATACTGCGTTATTGCCAATTTTTAGGCTAACACTGCCCCCATTGTTTGTTGGTGACCAAACAGTACCCAGGCTCTACACTGAGACTATGCGCAGCTCACCATGTACTGTATTTACATAGCATTTGGCAACTCAACAGAATATTAAATACTGTATCTAGAGTCATTTCAGTGAGAGGGTGCGCCCATGTGGTACGTTTATGTGTAGACTGAAGCGTTTTCATGAAGGGTGCATGTCGTAAACATTTTATAACACATACATTACTAAACATTAGCATTTAAATGGAGTGCTCTGTAGGACCATTCTAATGGCGTGTAGTGCCAGACCTCCATATTCACTGTAACTCATCATATGTTTAGATGGAAGCAGAGACACACATTAGACCATCTCAATATGTGCCATTCCTCCAAGCATGGAGTGTACAGTTACAGTACACTTGAAATGAGTCCATGTATGTTTGTGCCATATAGAATATATTCTATATCACAAAATATATATATCACAGTATATGACTATATGACATTTTTGTGCAGAAGGAGTGTGGGTGTGGTTCCATTTGTCACTGCTCTCTTTAGGGGTTCAGAACTAGGTTTGAAAATSTCTGTCTTGATGTCACACATTTTATTTTCGTATTGCAGAAATCTGTTCAGGGACCCCAACATTTTTCCAACCGTCAAGGGTGTCATTTTGTCTAAAAAAAACAAAGTGCAACTGAATTGCCACCCCCAGTCCTTCTGTACGTTAAATGGCTTGCTGATTCCAAGAGACAAGGTTGGAGTCTGTTGTATGTTGTGGTGCACCAGCCGCTCTGTCCCGTCTCAAAACATGARCAGTCGCCCTAAACACACCCCATGGCTGGCCAATCCCATCCCACAAACAAACACACACACACACACACATTTTGTTCTTCTGTCCTCATGGGGACCTACAATTGATTTCCATTCAAAATCCTATTTTCCCTAACCCTAAACTTAACCACTAACCCCTTACTCTAATTGTAACCCTAACTCTAATRMTAACCCTAAAGCTAAACCTAACCTTTAAGCTAAAATAGCCTTTGTCCTCATAGGGACGTGGGAAATGTCCCCAAGAGGGAGAATTTTCCTTGTTTTACTATCCTTGTGGGGACTTTTGAGGATTTTAGGTCCCCACAGGGATCGAAGAACCCCCCCCCCCCACACACACACCACACAATCTGTCTCCTCCAAAGTGTCCTTCCCTCACCACCTCTTTGACATTGCAATGTGACAGACAACCTCGTCCCACCGCCATTCGTCTTCAGGGTGACATCTGAAAAGCTAAAGCTAACAGACTCTGGCAGTATTGTCCCGAGTGATTGAGATGTTAACTTTTAGTGCCGTCTCCCTACAGTGCTGTTTCTCCCCCCCCCTCCTGCTCCCCGGTCCCTCTG
Organism: Salvelinus sp. IW2-2015; assembly: GCF_002910315.2. Taxonomy (NCBI): domain Eukaryota; kingdom Metazoa; phylum Chordata; class Actinopteri; order Salmoniformes; family Salmonidae; genus Salvelinus; species Salvelinus sp. IW2-2015. Next base: position 12,739,281 of record NC_036848.1, read on the forward strand.
TCTCTCTTCCTCAGCAGCATTCTCTCTCTCCTCCATCTGACTGCGCCGTGAGAGAGCCAAGCCATTAGACACTCCCAGTGCTGATAATGAAGGCACAGAGGTGGTCCATAGCAGCGTGATGCGTTGGAGGAGAGGAGAGCAGGAGCAGAGGAGGAAGGTAGATTAGGATAATTGCCTGGCGTCGGGAGCAAAGAGAGAGAGAGAGAAAGATGTCTTACTACCATCCYTCTTCATTTGCTAAAGGAGTATTAGTGCAATATTGGCAAATTCAGGATTCATGGTTTATGAGGCGGAAAAAGAGAAATTGTAACATCAAATGAGACATTTTTCTTTCCAGTGAATGTGCTCGGTAATCTGKTAATAGGTGCAAAATGAATAAAATCTTTGCCAAATCTAGTTGTTGTTGTTGTTTATACTGAGTATTAATCATGTGGTATGTATGTACAGTTGAAGTCAGAAGTTTACATACACCTTAGCCAAATACCTTTAAACTCAGTTTTTCACAATTCCTGACATTTAATCCTAGTAAAAATTCCCTGTTTTAGGTCAGTTAGGATCACCACTTTATTTTAAGAACGTGAAATGTCAGAATAATAGTAGAGAGAATGATTTATTTCATCTTTTATTTCTTTCATCACATTCCCAGTGGGTCAGAAGTTTACATACACTCAATTAGTATTTGGTAGCATTGCCTTTAAATTGTTTAAATTGGGTCAAATGGTTCGGGTAGACTTCCACAAGCTTCCCACAATAAATTGGGTGAATTTTGGCCCATTCCTCTGACAGAGCTGGTGTAACCGAGTCAGGTTGTAGGCCTCCTTGCTCGCACACGCTTTTTCAGTTCTGCCCCCAAATTTTAGATAGAATTGAGGTCAGGGCTTTGTAATGGCCACTCCAATACCTTGACTTTGTTGTCCTTAAGCCATTTTGCCACAACTTTGGAAGTATGCTTGGGGTCATTGTCCATTTGGAAGACCCATTTGCGACCAAGCTTTAACTTCCTGACTGATGTCTTGAGATGTTGCTTCAATATATCCACATAATTTTCCTCCCTCATGATGCCATCTGTTTTCTGAAGTGCACCAGTCCCTCCTGCAGCAAAGCACCCCACAACATGATTCTGCCACCCGTGCTTCACGGTTGGGAAGGTGTTCTTCGGCTTGCAAGCATCCCCCTTTTTCCTCCAAACCTAACAATGGTCATTATGGCCAAACAGTTCTATTTTTGTTTCATCAGACCAGAGGACAATTCTCCAAAAAGTACGATCTTTGTTCCCCATGTGCAGTTGCAAACCGTGGTCTGGGCTTTTTTATGGCGGTTTTGGAGCAGTGGTTTCTTCCTTGCTGAGCGGCCTTTCAGGTTATGTCGATATAAGACTCGTTTTACTGTGGATTAGATACTTTTGTACCCGTTTTCCTCCAGCATCCTCACAAGGTCCTTTGCTGTTGTTCTGGGATTGATTTGCACTTTTCGCACCAAAGTACATTCATCTCTAGGAGACAGAAGTGTCTCCTTCCTGAGCGGTATGACGGCTGCGTGGTCCCATGGTGTTTATACTTGCGTACTATTGTTTGTACAGATGAATGTGGTACCTTCAGGCATTTGGAAATTGCTCCAAGGATGAACCAGACTTGTGGAGGTCTACAATGTTTTTCTGATGTCTTGGCTGATTTCTTTTTGATTTTCCCATGATGTCAAGCAAAGAGGCACTGAGTTTGAAGGTAGGCCTTGAAATACATCCACAGGTACACATCCAATTGACTCAAATTATGTAAATTAGCTTATCAGAAGCTTCTAAAGCCATGATATTATTTTCTGGATTTTTCCAAGCTGTTTAAAGGCACAGTCAACTTAGTGTATGTAAACCTCTGACCCACTGGAATTGTGATATTGTGAATTATAAGTGAAATAATCTGTCTGTAAACGATTGTTGGAAAAATTACTTGTGTCATGCACAAAGTAGATGTCCTAACCGACTTGCCAAAACTATAGTTTGTTAACAAGAAATGTGTGGATTGGTTGAAAAACAAGTTTTAATGACTCCAAACTAAGCGTATGTAAATTTCCGACTTCAACTGTAGGTCATCACCAGCTACACCAGCATATCTGTTGTTTATACAGCCTTGGCCCGGGTCTCTCCTGCACCAGTAAGCYCTAAATATCTGGGTCTCTCCTGCACCAGTAAGTGCTAAATATCCGGGTCTCTTCTGCACCAGTAAGTGCTAAATATCCGGGTCTCTCCTACACTAGTAAACGCTAAATATCCTAGTCTCTCTTACACCAGTAAGCACTAAATATCCGGGTCTCTCCTACACCAGTAAGCACTAAATAGCCATGTCTCTCCTACACCAGTAAGTGCTAAATATCTGGGTCTCTCTTACACCAGTACACACTAAATACCCTCAATCACAAAGGCTTTGAAGAGCCAATGAGGTTGGTTTTAAATGGTCTGCACCTATGCCACCCTTTCTCTCTCCACTCGCACAAATCCATTCGCCGTGCACACAATGCATTTCAAATCAAAGCAGCGTCACCATAACATGCCTTAGGAAACATTAAGCTATAGTACGTTACTTTAATATATGATAGCATGGCCCCTGTACGCTTTGATGTGCTAACTGTTTTAATGCTTTATTCATAATAACACACTGGCTGCTTCTACTGCTGCTGTTCCGTTCCTCCTTCCATCCCTCCACCCCTCCCTGGGTCTTGTCTCTGGGTTGGACTGTCGGTGTGCTTGTGATTAAAGACAATGATACGGACCCGGAGATGAAGAGGGCCAGGAGAACCTATCAGAGAGCACTGGGTGTAAGGTACTACTCTCCTATTTGCTGCTGTTTGAATCAGACACATCTTCATTCTTCTTCCATCCAGCCTGCTTTCACATCCAAGCCCCAGGGAAGTGTCAGAATTGTAGTCCATGTCTTTTGTGTGTGTGTATGTGCCACTCCACACACACACACACACACAACACACACACACACACACACACACACACACACACACACACACGTGCCCACACACACACACACACACATGTGCACACACTCACGCACACAGGGAAATGAACGTGCACA
>NC_036848.1:12743830-12746253 GCF_002910315.2 Salvelinus sp. IW2-2015
GCCTGGCCCAGACACAGACACAGTGTTGGGAATGCTGGCAGATTTCAAGGTAATGTCTTCTTCCAGCTACTTCAGCAGGACATCATCTCATTATGAATGAGAGAGACTGGCTACACCACAGTAAGCTTTATGCATGGATTTGTAATGGTGCTCACATTTGTAACAATGATTTCTCACTGGCTTGCTCTAACTCCTATTTATTCCAGTCATGCATTTTATACAACACTCGAGTAAAATTCAGATTTAACATCACACCAAAATAATACACTCAATGATCACACTTTAAAAAACGTGTTTGTTTTTTCCTCATATTCATTTAGCGGCTGATGTTATTACACCCCTGACAATGGTGAGGAATTCTGCTCTGTCTGTGTCTCCTGTTTTAATCTGGTTGGGTACCTAACACGGCTGTCAGTCACCACCACTCAACATTCATTTTTCACAGTGTGTTTGCATTGACCTTGCCTTGCATTGACACTAGTTAAAAATAAATATTTTAGGGCCTCCCGAGTGGCGCAGTGGTCTAAGGTACTGCATCGCAGTGGTCTAAGGTACTGCATCGCAGTGAGAGAGATGTGGTGTGTGTGTTGGTCAGTGAGTGGGTGGAGAGTGTGTGTGTGTGTGCAGTTGGAGTGTGTGTGTGTGTGTGAGTGGAGTGTGCAGGTGTGTGTGCAGGTGGTGTATGTGTGTGTGGTAAAACATCTTAATGACAGTGCCTTAGACACTGAGAACACTAACCCTCCTCCAAGCCTGGCCCAGACACAGACACAGTGTTGGGAATGCTGGCAGATTTCAAGGTAATGTCTTCTTCCAGCTACTTCAGCAGGACATCATCTCATTATGAATGAGAGAGACTGGCTACACCCACAGTAAGCTTTATGCATGGATTTGTAATGGTGCTCACATTTGTAAACAATGATTTCTCACTGGCTTGCTCTAACTCCTATTTATTCCAGTCATGCATTTATACAACACTCGAGTAAAATTCAGATTTAACATCACACCCAAAATAATACACTCAATGATCACACTTTAAAAAACGTGTTTGTTTTTTTCTCATATTCATTTAGCGGCCTGATGTTATTTACACCCTGACAATGGTGAGGAATTCTGCTCTGTCCTGTGTCTCCTGTTTAATCTGGTTGGGTACTAACACGGCTGTCAGTCACCACCACTCAACATTCATTTTTCACAGTGTGTTGCATTGACCTTGCCTTGCATTGACACTAGTTAAAAATAAATATTTTAGGGCCTCCCGAGTGGCGCAGTGGTCTAAGGTACTGCATCGCAGTGGTCTAAGTGTACTGCATCGCAGTGTTCTAAGGTACTGCATCGCAGTGGTCTAAGGTACTGCATCGGCAGTGGTCTAAGGTACTGCATTCGCAGTGGTCTAAGGTTACTGCATCGCAGTGGTCTAAGGTACTGCATCGCAGTGGTCTAAGGTACTGCATCGCAGTGTTCTAAGGTAACTGCATCGCAGTGGTCTAAGGTACTGCATCGCAGTGGTTGGTCTGCATCGCAGTGGTCTAAGGTACGCATCGCAGTGGTCTAAGGTACTGCATCGCAGTGGTCTAAGGTACTGGCATCGCAGTGGTCTAAGGGTACTGCATCGCAGTGGTCTAAGGTACTGCATCGCAGTGGGTCTAAGGTACTGCATCGCAGTGTTCTAAGGTACTGCATCGCAGTGGTCTAAGGTACTGCATCGCAGTGGTTCTAAGGTACTGCATCGCAGTGGTCTAAGGTACTGCATCGCAGTGGTCTAAGGTACTGCTCGCAGTGTTCTAGGTACTGCATCGCATGGTCTAAGGTACTGCAATCGCAGTGGTCTAAGGTACTGCATCGCAGTGGTCTAAAGGTACTGCATCGCAGTGGTCTAAGGTACTGCATCGCAGTGGTTAAGGTACTGCATCGGCAGTGGTCTAAGGTACTGCATCGCAGTGGTCTAGGTACTGCATCGCAGTGGTCTAAGGTACTGCATCGAGTGTTCTAAGGTACTGCATCGCAGTGGTTCTAAGGTACTGCATCGCAGTGGTCTAAGGTACTGATCGGCAGTGGTTCTAAGGTACTGCATCGCGTGGTCTAAGGTACTGCATCGAGTGTTCTAAGGTACTGCATCGCAGGTGGTCTAAGGTACTGGCATCGGCAGTGGTCTAAGGTACTGCATCGCAGTGTTCTAAAGGTACTGCATCGCAGTGGTCTAAAGGTACTGCATCGCAGTGTTATCTCAGCTAAAGGTAACTGCATCGCAGTGGTCTAAGGTACTGCATCGCAGTGGTCTAAGGTACGAGTCGCAGTGTTCTAAGGTACTGGCTCGCAGTGCGGTCTAAGGTACTGATCGCAGTGGTCTAAGGTACGCTGCATCGGAGTGGTGCTAAGGTACTGCATCGCAGTGTTCTAAGGGTACTGCATCGCAGGTGGTCTAT
>NC_036848.1:12746278-12781180 GCF_002910315.2 Salvelinus sp. IW2-2015
GTCTAGGACTGCAGTCGCAGTGGTCTAAGGTATCGCATTCGTGCTGTGGTTCTATAGGTTAAGGCTGCATCGCAGTGGTCTAAGGTACTGCATCGCAATGTTAAGGTACTGCATCGCAGTGTCTAAGGTACTGCATCGCAGTGGTCTAAGGTACTGCATCGCAGTGGTCTGGTACTGCATTCGCAGTGGGTCTAAGGTACTGGCAGTCGCAGTGGTTCTAAGGTACTGCTCGCGTGGTCTAAGGTACTGCATCGCAGTGGTTAAGGTTAGCTGCAATCGCAGTGGTCTAAGGTACTGCATCGCAGTGGTCTAAGGTACTGCATCGCAGTGTTCTAGGTACTGCATCGGCAGTGGTCTAAGGGTACTGCATCGCAGTGTTGCTAAGGTACTGCATCGCAGTGGTCTAAGGTACTGCATCGCAGTGGGTCTAAGGTACTGCATCGCAGTGTGTCTAAGGTTACTGCATCGCAGTGGTCTAAGGTACTGCAATTTCGCAGTGGTCTAAGGTACTGCAATCGCAGTGGTCTAAGGTATCATGCAGTGTTATCTGCATGAGTGGTCTAAGGTACTGCATCGCAGTGGTCTAAGGTACTGCATCGCAGTGGTCTAGGTACTGCATCGAGTGGTCTAAGGTACTGCATCGCAGTGTTTCTAAGGTACTGCATCGCAGTGGTCTCAAGGTCCTGCATCGCGAGTGGTCTAAGGTACTGCATCGCAGTGTTCTAAGGTACTGCTCGCAGTGGTCTTAAGGTACTGCCTGCAAGTGGTTCTAGGAGGTCACTGGCATCGCAGTGGTCTAATGGTAACTGGCATCGCAGTGGTCCTAAGGTACTGCATCGCAGTGTGTCTAAGTACTTCTAAGGTACTGCATCGCAGTGGTCTAAGGTACTGCATCGCAGTGCTAGCTGTGCCACTAGAGTTTCTGGGTTCGAGTTCAGGCTTTGTTGCAACCGGCCGCGACCGGGAGACCCATGAGAAATTGTGGAGAAAAGGGGTAAAATTAAAATTAAAAAATATATATATATTTACCCTATTGCTGCCAATGTAAGGGCTCGATTCAATCCGTTTCGCCGAAGTTCAACGTTATATCGCACTTACAATGTGAAGGTAATTTCCGATTGAGCTGACATGTGCAAAGTTTACTGTGAATGCAGTCTCCACAAGCGCGGGAACATTGCATTTAAACTTAAATCGCGCTATAGCGCTGAACTTCGGCGATACGGCTTGAATCGAGCCCTTAGTCCATCACCCGGTCAACAATGTTATAGCCGGACAACAATGTTATAGCCAGTCAACAATGTTATAGCCAGTCAACACTGGGGCTCGGGCTAGTGGTGTGACTGGGACCAGTGTGGCCCAGATTCCTCTCCTCCACGCCCAGACTGTGGCAGCTCATTCCAAGCCCCACCAGGGGCACCTGGCTCCCCTCCCTCCCTTGGCTGGATCAATGACTAGGGCCATCCCAGCCCAGAGACCAGGGGTCAGCATCAAAAGCCCCCTGCCCACATCCCTGCCACCTGGTGCTCTCTTTCGGACGAGGGGGTACACTTCCACCCCTCCACCCTCTCTGAACAGGCCAGTCTGTGTGGACATGGAGCCAGAACAGGGCCGTCGTGTGATCTCCCGTGCCCCCCTCCCCAGCCACCCCCCACAGGGAGAGGGTGAGGGGTCAACCCCATCAGACCACCACACGACTCACAGAGCCATTTGATGAGGGGATCTGTTTATGATTTCATTATGCCAGTTGAATCCTGATCCTGAGCCCTCCTCAACGTGGCAGTGATTGAGTGGTTGTTTGGAATGTGTTTGTGTCATCTGTGGTCAAAACCTTTATGTTGGAAAATGTTTGTTTTCAGGGATTGGTGGATGTGAAGTGGACCTGGTCATTGAAGGTTGGTAGATGGCTGTTTTCCTCACTTCATTACTGGTTCAAATGAACACATCAACAACATACTGTTATTTATGATACCGTTTATTGGGTCGTCAATAAACGGAAGGGCAGATATGACACCATATTAACCGTTGTGATAATGAATCTGACATGTTTCTGCCATAACACAATGCATGAGTTGGAATCGCAACAGACTTTTGTTTCACTAACTCATGCGGGATAATGTACAGTGTGCCACTACCACAAAGTCCTACCCAGGTACACCACAAGAAAATATTCAGCCATTCTTGAAGGACAATGGAAGTTAAATGCATATGGGTTATTGTTATTAAAATAAACACATTTTTGACATTGATGCCTTCATTACAGTGTTAGACTTTAAAGACTGACTTTACTGACTCTTGGAAGTGTTTTATGGTCATTAAACTTTGATACAACATGAAGACTCAGTTTCTCTGTCACAGATACTGTATATCGTACAGTCTGTCAGTACATCAACTCCATGAATACATATTAATTTGTTTATTGAGCTCTTCTTCCATTTCTTCCCTCCATTCTTTCCTCCAGTGCGTTAGCAGATCCCAGTATGTCCCCTAGTCTTGTGAACAAGGGATGAAAAGGAGAGAAAAAAAGGTCTGATGAGTTTGGCAAAGGGAGGACAGAGGGGGAGACAGATGGCATGAAGTCTGCGTGGCTCTGGCCTGGCGCTAAAATCCTCCTCTCTCACATTCCAACAAATCCTAGCAGGAGGCTGGGGAGTCTGCCACACCACTCAGTGGGTCCACGGGGTTCTCTCTGCATCTCTCTCCTCGCTCCCCTGCACCCCCCGTAAGTCCCTGACCAAGGGTGTCAGCCCCCCAATACCATATAACCACACCTATAAATATATTAAAAGGCTACTTCAGGATTTTGCYAAAGAGGCCCTTTATCTACTTGCCCAGAGTCAGAAGAACTAGTGGATACTATTTTTATGTGTCTGTGTCCAGTATGAAGGACGTTCGAGGTAGTTTCGCGAGCCAATGCTAACTAGCGTTAGCGCAATGACTGGAAGTCTATGGGTATCTGCTAGCATAAAGTATCACTTTAAGATGTGTACAGTATATAGTATGATGGGATTTGTGAGTTTATTGGCCTGCTAGATAAGAGACACAGGAGGGTGAGAGATGGAGACCGAGGCGCTGATTGTTAGTATGGAATTGGGCAGAATCGGACCAGGTGTGTGGGATAGAATTGGGAGTGGACCTATCCCCCCACTCTAGTGTCAGATCTCATTGAGTAAACATAGGACCAAAGCATGAAGGCAAAGACTGTAATCCATTTATATGCGAGGAAGAAAACTAAGGAGCTTTTCAATTAGTCTTGTCATCCCCAGCTCCCGATAAGGAGGAAACGCTAGCAAGTTGAGCCTGTCATAGGCCAGACATGCCTCGCTCAGATTGCCTCGTATCCTCCTCAGTCAGTCCGTCAGCGGGCTTAAGTGTAACTGCATAGTAATCACACACAGACAGTATGCCTTACCGCTGGCCCACGGTGACCGCATGACATCTTTATGCATTTCCATTTTTAGGAATGTGCATTGAGGAGCACCGTATAAAAGTACATCAGCAATATGATAATCATGTTTATAATGTCATTTTTGGACTGTACTCTCTCTCTCTCTCTCTCTCTCTCTCTCTCTGCACTTTTCCTTCTGCTTGTCCTAATGAGTGGCTCTTCTGAGAATAGAGCGAGCTTTGAAAAGGTCACAGGAGGTTTGAGTATCACATTACTGTTAATGATAATGAAAATAAAAAGAGCAATCCGTGCCAAATCTATCTCTGAGCTTTTGTCCCTCTCCATATGGAATGTGATTTATCTGCAGTTGGTCATATAAATTGCTTTGCATCATTGTAAGGAAGTGTGTATGTCATTACGATACAAAGGCTGTTGTTCATTTGTTGTTCTATGCTAATGTGGAATGTGCCTCAGAGGCTACTATGATGAAAGGTACAGTAGTGAACCATCTGGCTCGTACAGAGAACCGTAGAACCGTAAAGTGTTTTTTATTCGGCTGTACTCATAGGGGAACCCTTTCATGAACCRTTTTTGGTTCCAGATAGAACCACTTTGGTTCCAGATAGAACCACTTTGGATCCAGATAGAACCACTTTGGTTCCAGATAGAACCGCTTTGGTTTCAGATAGAACCCTTTGGGGTTCCATGTACAATACCAGTCAAAAGTTTGGACACACCTACTCATTCAAGGGTTTTTCTTTATTTTATGCTTTTCCAACAGTCTTGAAGGAGTTCCCACATATGCTGAGCACTTGTTGGCTGCTATTCCTTCACTCCTTCACTTCTTCACTCAACTCATCCCAAACCACAGWGGGTTCTACATGGAACCCAAAAGGGTTATACCTGGAACCAAAAWGGGTTATCCTATGAGMACAACTAAAGAGAGTTTCAATGCAAAATTTCAATGCAAAATTGTCCATAAACTTGTCATAAACACTTGGTTTTTRGTAAGATTCTTAATTGCAGTATAGCCTACTGATAAAGCTGATTCGCATTCAACCACAAAGCCATAATAGCCATTATTYTAGATAGATCTGACATTCACAAGTGGATCTGCACTGACTTTCCCTCCCTACAGCACAGGGACAGAGACAGAGGGGTTGGCCGTCCTTCCTCAGTGGCAGGGCAGTGTGGCATCATGACATTACCATCCCCAGGCCCGCTGGCACAGATATCACCCACAGGATGGGAGAGTGGCAGGGTCGATGGCCCCATGTTGGCTCCTGGCTCCGTCCAATTCTGTCCCCTTTGTCCCCCTTGCCCCCTCCATCCCCTCTCTCAGAAAAAAAGGCAAGATGGCTTCCGCCAGTCTCTCAGTGCATTGATCAGAGGCCAGACCTCCATTAGCTAAAGGTCATTTAAGGCCAGCGGATGGGGTCCTGGATGGGTCCTGTGTGCGTGTCCTTTGGGGGGACCCAGGCCCACTCTCAGGCCCAGCCAGGGAACATGTCCTTGTCACCGGGTTCACAGTGCTCTGTGCCATCCCCGCAGCTCCCCATGGCCAGTGGYAGGATGTCCCCCCTCCCCTCCCTGTGCTTGGTCGATGCATCCAGCAGGCTGCCCCTTTCTACATCTACCTCCATTCTGTTTGATCTCAGCCATTGTCCCTCTCCAAAAATCAAAGACTCATTCCTTCTAATTTTCTCCCTCCAATAGAATGCCACAGTAAATGAGGTGCCTAGCTCCTACTACAGATGATCACAGCGGCACAATTACATCAAATTGCCAGTCCAGACCTGTGGTTTCACATCGCTGAATGGCAGTTTACCTTATAAGCCTGTGAATGAATGGGGMATAATTGTGGTGATAAACAGTGTGGAGGCTGAGTCTGTCGTCGGGTGGGATCCATTTCCTGTGTTGTCAGGGGCACCAGTGATGGAGAGGGCTGAGCTGCACACACAGAGAAAGGCAGATGAGATTATTTGCATACACACACACACACACAACCACACTCGGGTGGCTCACCCTCACGGTACACAACACACACCACCCTCACTGTCAACACACACACACACACACACACGACGAGCTGAATTCATTCACTATACACACACACACACACACACACACACACACACACACACTCACACTGTTCAACACACACACACACAACACCACACACACACACACACACACACACACAACACACACACACACACACACACACACACACACACACACACCAACGATGATTGTCTATAGCTCTGTCAGGTTGTGTTTTTTTTCCTCCAGCCATGGAGACCTCATCCTGGGAAATCGAGCAATTTCTGATTGAAAACAGTGGCGTAATTAGAGCACTCACTATTTGTAACCACTTGGCATTACATTAGTATGCAAAGCTGGCAGTCAGCTAATCGGGGAAAAACGTTTGTTTCCTTATTGCCCTGCTGTAGAGATTCAAGAAACTTGTTGAAGAGGGAGTGGGTGAAGGAATATAGTTCAGATGGTGTAACTGTGTCGTGGCTAGACAGGGAGCCTGGTGTTTCAGGAGTTGGCTCCTCAACAACGGGGTCACACATGCTTATAGATATGATCCAGTGGTTTTGGAATATGAACTATTCATGTGTATAATATGGGGTCATCTTCCTATCTTGCTCTTTGTATTGAAGGCATATGAATCCACCTGGTCTGTGTCAGGCCAGTCGTCCCTGTCCATCCTACCTGCCTCCTCCACCCGTGGCTTCACTTACATTAGGACGACGATTCTATCTCTACAGCTGCACGAAAGTGCTTTAGCCTTCCGTCTTCTCACTGCTTCAGTCATCTTCACCGTTTTACCTCATTCTATCGCGTATTCAGTGTTAGCCTCTTTGTAACAGGCTAAGCACATGTGACCCCTCTCTACTCTACTGAAGTATTACCCTCCTACTCTACTCACTACTAATTTATTTATTCGTACTCTCTGCTCTGTAATATGTCCTCACTATCTCTTTCTGGATCTGAATTATTACCCTCTCTACTCTTATCTATAATTATTTATCTCGCTCTCTCGTTCTACTATATATTACCCCTCTCTACTAATATTACCCCTCTCTACTCTACTAATATTACCCCTCTCTACTCTACTAATATTACCCCTCTCTACTAATATTACCCCTCTCAATGTCTTTAATATGTTATTATAGTCCCACCCTAATGACTTCATCCCTGCAGGCACCTTTGACTTTAAATTGGTCTTGTGTTAATGTAACTAAATATGTATATAATTACTGTGTAAGAAGTTTGTAAGTTCAAGCAGTTATGAACTACTTGACACTTTAAATATAACGTTTTTGCACGTAGTGATTTTGCAATGGTAAGTACTATGCTGAAGCCTACAATCACCTGTCTGATACAATGTCATGTTATTTCATTCCTCCCCTGTAGGATGACGCCACTGTTTSGTAAAGTGTTGCTGTCAGAGGAGTCCTGCTCTACAATCCCTATTTTATATAAGATGAGTCTCTKCTCTCWTCCCAATCATAATGCTATCGTKGCGGCCTCCCGGGTGGCGCAGTGGTCTAAGGCACTGCATCGCAGGCTCTGTCGCAGCCGGACGRGACCGGGAGGCCCATGGGGCAGCGCAGAATTGTCCCAGCGTCGTCCCTGTTAGGGAGGGTTTGGCCGGCAGGGATGTCCTTGTCCCATCGTGCACTAGCGACTCCAGTGGTGGGCCTGGGCGCAGTGCACGCTGACCAGGTCGCTAAGTGTACAGTGTTTCCTCTGACACATTGGTGCGGCTGGCTTCCGGGTTGGATGGGCATTGTGTCAAGAAGCAGTGCGGTTTGGTTGGGTTGTGTTTCGGAGGATGCATGGCTATCGACCTTCGCCTCTCCCGAGTCCGTACGGGAGTTGCAGAGACAAGACTGTAACTACTACCAATTGGGGAGAAAAAAGGGGTTACATTTTTTTTTAAATGCTATCGTCTGCTCGCTTTCCCTTCTGCTCCAACCTTTCTCTACTGCAATCAGGGTCCTCCTTCTGCCCAGATTACCTTTAGAGTCTCTCTCTCTCACCTTTATAAGGTACATGCACCTGTACACTGCATTATTGTTACCTTCCCCAGCCTATAAAACCAAAAATTGTCACTTCAACAGGAGGAACTAACAAAGAGTCACTGACAACAACCAAAAGGAAACAGGTGGGGTTTTAGGAGGGGTTCTGAAAGACACTCATGGGGCTGTCCACTGAAAGTTGACTGGCAACAAGAACTGGGGCCGAAAAGACACCCACCATGAGCGCCCACTAAGAGGCAAACAAAGAGAAACCCACACCAAACTTAAAGACAGGAAGCAAAACCAAAAAGTGGAGCAAAACAGAAACAGGGGAAGATCAGATAAAGGATTGTCTTTCTAGAAATCAAACAGGGAGAGCCAACTAAAGGTGTTGACCCTCCACATCTCTCAAMACAACTGGAGGATTGGGCCAGCCGCTCTTAAATATCACCTGTGCCAGCACAGATGGAAACCCCATTCCAACTAACGAGATGYACCAACCAGCACAGGTGGAACACATACTGACTAACGAGGTGCCACCAATTGGTGAACCCTATGTGCTAAGTACTATACGAGCTACAGTCCAACCTCAAAACATCAATGGAGGAAAAAAAACAATTATCAACAGGGAAGTACACTGTATGCTCTACCATCTCCTCTGTAACAATCTTTCTCACCCATTGGTTGACCTGACATTGGTATTAGTATTCTAAATGATATCATAGTCGCCATCGATAAAAGACAATACTGTGCAGRCGTATTCATCGACCTCACCACATTCTTATTGGCAGACTCAACAGCCTTGGTTCCTCGCCTGGTTCGCCAACTAATTCTCAGTTAGAGTTCAGTGTGTCAAATCAGAGGGCCTGTTTGCAGGACCTCTGGCAGTCTCTATGGGGGGTGCCACAGGGTTCAATTCTCGGGCCGACTCTTTTCTCTGTAATCATCAATGATACATCAGTGATTCTCTGATCTACGCAGACGACACCATTCTGTATACTTCTGGCCCTTCTTTGGACACTATTAACAAACCTCCAGACGAGATTCAATGCCATACAACAGTCCTTCCGTGGCCTCCAACTGCTCATAAATGCAAGCAAAACTAAATGCATGCTCTTCAACCGATCACTGCCCATACCCGCCCGCCCGTCTAGCATCACTACTCTGAARGGTTCTGACTTAGAATATGTGGACCACTACAAATAGCTAGGTGTCTGGTTAGACTGTAAACTCTCCTTCCAGACTCACACTAAGCATCTCCGATCCAAAATTAAATCTAGAATCAGCTTCCTATTTCGCAACAAAGCATCCTTCACTCATGCTGCCAAACATACCCTCGTAAAACGGACTATCCTACAGATCCTTGACTTCGGCGATGTCATTTACAAAATAGCCTCCAACACTCTACTCAGCAAATTGGATGTAGTCTATCACAGTGCCATCCGTTTTGTCACCAAAGCCCCATATACTACCCACCACTGTGACCTGTATGCTCTCGTTGGCTGGCCCTCGCTTCATATTCGTCGCCAAACCCACTGGCTCCAGGTCATCTATAAGTCTTTGCTAGGTAAAGCCCCGCCTTATCTCAGCTCACTGGTCACCATAGCAGCACCCACCCATAGCACGTACATAACCCATCTGTAAATAGCCCATCCAACTAACTCATCCCCACATTATTTTTTTGTTTGTTGCTCCTTTGCACCCCAGTATCCCTACTTGCACATTCATCTTCTGCACATCTATCACTCCAGTGTTTAATTGCTAAATTGTAATTATTTAACCACAATGACCTATTTATTGCCTTATCGCCCTAATCTTACTACATTTGCACAAACTGTATCTAGACTTTTCTATTGTGTTTCTGACTGTACATTTGCTTATCCCATGTGTAACTCTGTTGTTTTTGTCGCACTGCTTTAGTTTATCTTGGCCAGGTCGCAGTTGTAAATGAGAACTTGTTCTCAACTGGCCTACCTGGTTAAATAAAGGTGAAATATATATTTTTTTAACTAAAATGGATTGATATTCTCTTCTATTTTATTATGCACTTTTCTTTTGCCCAGTACCACCATGACATATGATGTGCATTTGACAAGAAAAATGTTGACAATCTTCATATACCTTTAATATGGATGGAGAATGATTTTRTGCGATTGCAGGGCTGGAGAATCCACAGCCTGGCAAACTTCATGATCAGATGTTCCGTTGGCTCYTCCTGCACACAAAGTAAAATACAGCCCAATTAACACCGTCTGCAGCCTGGAGTAGACAAAACAATGACAGGATCATACAAGTACACCAGGTCACACTTTCAAATGGAAAAAATATTGATAGATGTGACTCTTGGTGCATCTTTTCTGGGTTTTGTGGGCTATTTACCTTTTCTGTCAAATATGGTAAATTGATCTGGGCAGTGAGTTGTATGAGGGAACACATAATGATGAACATGAGTCCATCCAGGATCCATTTTAGACGATTCATTACGKTTCACAGAACAATACATCACGGCAAAACATGCGTCTTGTTATTCATATAGCAGCTCAAATCTACCGTTGTCCTTAATTTGAGCAGTTTTGATGGTTTTATGATTGCAGCTGATTTAAAAACATTGTTTTCAAGTTCAAGCTATGCCTGTATGGGGCCTTCTGACTGGAAGACTAACAGGCACAGAGACAAAATAAATGAATTACTCATAATAGGCTACTTTGTAAAATATGACGATATGCATCAACATAATTTAATTAATTGAAAATGTTTCATGAATATCAACACTGTGTTATGTTGGTCACCATATCAATACATTCTGGTTTACAATTATACTATAGATCAATTTYTAGATCAATATATCTTTACAAATTAGACTTTAACAAAACACACATTCAATCATAAAGGAGGGGTACCACATTATTTCAGTTGGATTGACAATTGACAGGTAAGAGACAGGTTTACAAAGAAGTACTTTTTCTAGTAACAGGCCTAAATTTTAACATTATATGGCCTTCAAATTACGACAGTCATGATCGGATTCGTTTTGAGCATTGGATTCCTGCATCGAAAAACATGGCTGATWAATTACTTGGAAAATGAGCACATACGTCCCTAGAAATGATTATTTTTGTAAAATCAATTCAAATTCGTTAAATATAAAGAAACATGGGCTGTCTTCTTTCCGCAGATCAACTTTTGCACACCTGAAGTCAAGTCCTCATACATCACAGGTGCGCAGGAGAGGAAAAACTGATTTGAAGTGTAATTCGTTCCCATAGCCCGCAAAACAAACACCACATGCAATGTTTCTGTCAACTTTCGTCAAGGCAAGACTTTCTTCTGTTAAACTATTCCATTATCTTACAGCAAATTGTTTTCTACKTTTTCTARATTTTAATTGACCTATTCACGCTTCGATAACAATTTCAACKCACTATCTAAATTCAGACGATTTCACAATGAGACCTTTAGGATATTGCCGTTTGACTTTCAAATAGCCTTATTTCGATAAAAGTTAKATTTTTACAGGGTCGTTTGTATTTTGACTTGACAGAAGGGGTGAACCACGAGTTTGACAAAAGATTGAATGAGAGACAATCGTTTACCTTTTTACTTGTTTACTTTTTACATCAATGGAGGGGTGAACGTTGTGTGCGACAGGTGAAGAAAACGAGCTGTTGAGTTTATCCCTGTTTAAATCACTTGGTCTGCTATTTGTTTACATTTGTAATAACTATACAATGCCGAACAACCTATTTAGAATAGAATATTCAGCACATTAGAATAAATATCTCATTCAAGTAAACATTCTAGCTTATTTTGCCATCATATCATCTTGCTAGCCTATCCACACAAAATCGTGTCACGGTATTCTAAGTTGGTTTCAAATCATCCACATAAAATGATAAGAAATGAAGTAATGAGTCATTTATTAGACATACTTTCACTAATTGTGATGTCCTATCACAAATTAAGAGTCAGAGTCTTGCTGCGTTTCAATCATTTTCTGCCACAATCTTATCAGACCTCTATTATAGAAGCAACTAGGCAACTGAAACACATGTTTCGGGAAAGTATAAAAAATTGTGATGATAAGAATGTGAAGTTAAATTAGGCTAGAGAAACATACGGATTTGAGGATAGAAAGCGGTTAATTTCCCTCCAGATTTGGTCATTTAATACAAGGCGTGTGACAACCTGTGTACATTCATAGCAAACAAAAATGATGTTTTAGGGAAGGTTAGTGTCAGGTGCGAGAAAATGTACAACTAAAAAGCTAACTTTACTCTGTACAAGATCCCAATTTGAGAACACATTTCTGACACACTTACATAATTTATCCAGTCCCTAGTTCAATATTTGACTTATTTTATTTATGAGTGGTAATTTCATGGCGTCTTTTCAAAAATAATAGATATTACGCTTTTAACTCAATTTAGGCGCACATATTTTAGAAATGGTCTGTAACGAAATAGAATAATCGGGACTCTGAAATTTGTATCGTTCACTTTTAGTGAGCCATCAATCAAACAAATACATGTTCGTCTTTAGGTTTAGGCTATGGCATAAACAAAATAAATACGTTATTAGGCGTTAAAATCGTTTAAAACGTTTCATATCTGACTGCAGACTATTATTCAATAAAATGTCAACTAAAATAGGAAAAATAGGAAAACCCGCATTTACAGTTTAGTCATTTAGCTGAAGCTCTTATCCGGAGAGATTTACAGGAGCAATTAGGGTTAAGTGACTTGCTCAAGGGCACATAGACAGATTTTTCACCTAGTCGGCACACACACCACACACACACACAAACACACACACACCACACACACACACACACACACACACACACACACCACACACACACACACACACACCACACACCACACACACCACACACACACACACACACACACACACACTCACACACACCACACACACACACACACACACACAAACACACTTAATCAGGGCACCTGAGAAAACATTCACACTCATAAACTCTCGAACCAATTTCGGGAAACAATTTGCCATCTTATGCATTAGATCCTACTAGCCTGTTTATTATTCCACCCCCTTTCTATTCACTATTGCCATTGTTATCACATTGAACACTAATAATAATTGTTCAACGGTTGTTTCACTGCTCAATATAATTATACACACTGTTTCTATGCTGTAATAACCTAAATAATATTATTGTGAACAATTCCACTAATTGAAATTGAAATGATAGAAAATAAGGTAAAGTCCTTTCCGGGGCCAAACCAGGAAATTACCTTGACATATGGTAATTTCAATTTCTCGGTACAAAAACAAAATGTATGCAGTGTTTCATACCGTTCTACTTTAACGAAGTTTCAAAGGTGAAATCAGAAGTCACGTTTGTATCCACATCACAATCATATTTTTCCAAACACTGAAAACAACTGATATTCAACAATGACAGGTAGGCCTACTTTCTGACGACCTATTTCCGGTTGAAATGTTAGTTATTTAAGTAGTGAATGGATGTAACACTTCCTTAACTTTGTCAGCGAGAGTTAAGGCCAAATGGCTTTGGAGGAGGCTTGAATCAGTCAGTCCCTGTGTGTACACTGAGGTCCAGTGTTCTGGCAACAAAGGGGGGGCTAATCCACGTAATTTACACAATGCATAGGGCCGTGTTTACATGGGATAGAGGAGGGTCTCATCTTTTTTTTTCACCGGACATAAATGTTGAAGAGTTGAAAATGGACCTTTTCTGGGCGATATGTGGAGAACATTTCAGGAGCTTTGAATCAATCCCATTGTAACTTTATTTTGGTATATTCTAAAGTGTCRTAAACATTTTCACCCCCGAGGGACGAGCCATGTCCACCAAAACACACCTGTGAATGCAGTCAGCAAGCTAGYCTAAGCTATGGCCTATTTTACGGTGTCTATTAATAATTTAAGAGAATAACACKATTTTCCAACTTCGAGATAAATAGACACAATATTTCGTAATATGCTACTATGAAAAATAGATGTTATGCATATTTTAATTGTGAATAAAATATGCTATAAATTGTGTGCAGTGCAATCATCAAAATATCCATCTCTGTTTTCTGAAGTGTGTGACAACTGTTGGCTACTGTAAATTAGCAGCATATTCCAATTTGTCACAGAAAACWTTTGTGGGATAAATTGTCGTATCTAATTAAAATCACACAAACGTAACAATCTGAAATATTTTAGGTTTCGTTTAGTCTACAAGTTGCGTTCAGCAGGGGTTTAGCCTAGGCCAAGGCCTACATTATTTCCACAGCCCTTACTGGCCTTTGTAGTGGGTCAGCAATTATTTCAATCTGGATTTTGGTATGATAAACCATAACAGCACTGTTTTTTTTGTTTTGTTTTCATAGTTCAGCTCATTTCATTTTCTTGAACTAAGAAAAGGCTGTCCGTCTTAGAAATCATTACACTATATGAAATTAGCCATCGGACTATCGGCTATTAAACATTATGGGTCTGCAAAATTGCCAATATAGGAAATCCAATAACAAAGGAAATAATAAATAGGAGTTAGTCCTTAAATAGCCAATTATAACAAATGTTGAATTGGATGGAAAACAATGCGTCATACGTACGAGGAACATGTGTTCTTGTTCTAACAAGACAATATTTAGCTATCTCAAAATATGGCATTATTTTATTAGGCCTATAATGTCTCAACAGCTTGAAAAGGCACAGTGTCTGCTCCAATCAAATMCAGAACTTTATGACACCTGCAAGATGTGATAGCATTGATTATCTAAATGGAAACACAATTCACTCAAATGTCTTTCTTCCACTGATGGCAGACATTATAGTATATACTCTTAAAAAGGTTCTGGATAGAACCAAAAAGCTTATTTTGGTTGCTTCATGTGGCACCCCTATAGGTTCTATATAGAACCGTTTTGWAGGGRTATTTCATCAGAACCCCGGGGTTTCTTCTTCAATGAACCAACAATGGCTGAGGTTCTACATGGGATCCCTTGGGGTTCTATATGGAAAAAAATGATGTTCTATTTAGAACCTTAAGGTGTGCCACAGATGAAGCAAGCATAGAACCCTTTATGCTTCTATCCAGAATCTTTTTTTCTAAMAGTATATAACATGGCCAATCGAAACCGTGACCTTTAACTGAATTTGTTCCTTAAACAGTGTAAATATTGATAGTTGCATATAACCCACCATGTCAGGGTAGACCCCAATTGAAGCACTTCTGGTGCATGGCTCTGTCTTTCTGTAAGTTTAGCCTATAACGTATATAGGCTACACATGTGATATCATATCCGTTTTTGTATGACTCACAATTTGGGTTACAAAGGTAAAACGGCTTGCTGTTACATGATATTAAAGCATGTCGTTTCTACAAACGGATTAATTGCTTAATTAATTTAATTAACATATAATACCCCCCCCCCCTAAAAGGCAACAACAATTGAACTGTAATTTAGCCTAAATGAAAACATGACAATGTTACATAGCCTGAACTGGCGAAGGACTGACATTGGAAGGAATGGGAAATATATTGCAAACTATTTAACCAAAGAAAAAACCGMCCCTTTCCAGTTTGAAATAATAGCACACCAAACAAATATTTCACCTTCAATCACGTATGGACGTAAACTGGCCGCAATCCTTTATTTAGCCTACAATCAATCATTCGTTTAATTATTTTTTATTAATAAGAGAAATTCCCTAGTTTGACTCACAGCCATTTTTAAATACACTTCACCCCATTTCAGATGTCTGTCTTTGGGGTTCCCTTAATTACGTATTTCACGAAGGGTGGATAATTATTTTGGCACTGTCAGGTAAATTCATACGGTACATTGGAATATTCTTCTTTAATCGCCACTAATCCCAAGTGTCACGTGGCGCTCAGGTTGCATCTCAGGTGAGCCCCGCGTTGCAGGGCGGCGCGAGGGATGTGTTCCCGCCTTTACAGGCATAAAACACGATTACCAGATCATTATTAATCAAGCCTTTTCTTCATGAAATTGTACATTCCAGTTAAGATGCACGTTATCTAATGAGTGGAGGAGTAAATGGCAAATTGTGACGTTCGTGTACACGAAATAGTTCAACTACTAGCCCATATTTCTTCAATTTCAATGAATAAATCAACAGTATTATGGAATTTGTTTTTTTTTCTCTTCATGGATGCTTTAATTATATCCTTGTGACATGGGAACAGATGAGCTTGTATCACTAGAGTTTGGAATAGCATGACCTGTTTGTTATTTTGAGTTTGACATCTTTGTTTTTATTAGAATATGGCACTTTTGGTGCATAACAGTTAGTGATTACAACATTAACTATTCATTTATGACAGATTTGAGATTTGCTTGGAAAAAGAATTATGTTACTGTTAATGTTGCTTTCTGAGTTTGGAAGTGGTGGATGTTGCCACAGAGCATTGATTAAACAGAATGTTAAGCTTAGACGGTAGCCTAATGATCAACAACCGTTTCTTCAGTAGTTGCAACAGAATATTGCAATGTGCTTGGCACCCCCTGAATTTACTTTCTAAGCATCCTTCATTTGTAGTTGGTAGGAAATGAAAGAGTCAATCTCTGCTCTGGCAGTTCCTGTGTCACTCTCTGCATGAGAGGCCGGGAGAGAACTGTTGAAGCAGATAGCATGCTCAAACCGGATCTCTGGAGACCCTGACATCAAAGAGGACTAAACCTCACATGGAGAGCACTTTAAGCCAGGCACGACTGTGACAACAGAACAACCCAATATGTGAATGTCACTTTTGTCAAAACCGAACACTGACACAAAGACTAGAACTATTTCATGGCAGAAGGTTGAGGAACAGAAACACAGAGATCTGTACTCACAGTCCTACTTCCTTGGGACCTCGGAGATTGATTAAGTTGCTAGGGGAGATGGGTAACTGACAAGTATTTGTCAAAATCATGTTGATGAGAGTGGCTAGTGTCGAGTTTGTTTCTACTCCAGAAGCATCCAAATTGACAAGGCATAGACATAGTCTGAAAGTGTAACGTCTTCTACAGACCCATCAACTGACAAGGACACAGCTTGATCTTGAAGCTGATAAATTCTCAAGCCAACGGCAAGATTTTTCTCTGATAACAACACTTTATTTTGTAAAAACTCTAAATTGTCAAGTTGTTCTTTGCATTGCAAGTCCCCTTTCCCATCTGAATCCTGATGGATTGAGTGGGGCAACTAAACCTACAATAAAACATAGTGTTCTATCTAATCCTGGGTTTAAACTCTGAAGTTAGTCTTGACCTTTCCCAATCTTCAGTTGGGAGCAGTCAAGGAAGTGTCTCTAAACTCAATCCTGGTTTCTCTAGTCCTAATAGGCCGTTTCAACAGGTCTAATACTTGAGCTTGTATTCTGACACTATTTCCAAGATGAAATCTGATACCCAAAGCCCTTTCGTCTTCAAAGTAGTCTCCTGTTGTGCTTTGTGACCACAATAGTATCAGTCTCATATGTTCAAAGCCCCATCCCTGTGTTAGCTTTCAGTTGCTGTCTATACATCTCTCTTGAAAATACATTTCAGACTTTGAAGGCTGGCCTGAAAACACTAGTGAAAATTATAAGAAATGTAAAAACTTTCAATGAGTATCACAGTTGATTAAGATTCCAGCTGTGTAGGCTACACATCAAAACCAACGTTAAGATTCAAATTTAGAGGAAAACAGTCCAAAAAAAACTCATGTCAATTGATTTGGGGGGTGATCTTTGCAAGTTTCCTCAGTATAGTAGTATTGATTAAATACTTTTGAACTATTAATAATTTAAAGCTATAATCCAGAGCGCTTTAAGGCCACAGTAACCAGCATGCACTATAATCTCTGCATCAGAGGAATTATCCATTGAAATGCAGATGTTTTATTGAGCAAAGTGATGGATATACCATCAGATGTTAGGCTTTTACATTTTTTTTTATTTGCATCAATATAATCACGTGATTCCTCTTGTTACATAACGGCACAACGGATTAATATGAAGTATAAGGCTATTTGGTGTCTGGATAAATGAAAAGCCCACCAAATTCCTAGCAGAGAGATCTGACCTAGACAAAAGCAAGCGGAAAAGCTGCAGATCAACGAATACCAAGTGATTGGGAACGTTCGACTGACAATGATCAGATGAAAAGAGCGGCGATCTCAATAAACTTGTCATTCAGCCTTTCAAGGTTCAATCATATCTGAGGTGTTTTGCATAACTATGAGGTCCACATTTCTAATCCTCAAAGGGTCTTGGTGCTACTTGGCTTTGCACTGTAGTCATTCAAGGTCACAACCCGGCAGGAAATATGGGCTGCCATAGCAACACAAAGATGGCTTCTGAAGGCTTAGCATAATTCTTCCCTAATAGAAAAATAACAGCGCCAAATCCCGTCCTTAGTGAACTGGGTTATTTGATGGAGGCAGACTCCCACCTGTGAAGCACATAGTCACCACACTAATGTGCTAGACCACTAGGAGATGAAAAAGGTCCATCTTTGAAAAGGGGGTGGGGATGGGGGGCCTCGGACCAAGCCAAATTCTTTCTCTTCTCTTCTGCTGAAAACAACCCACAGTATGTCTCAGACTAGCTTGAGCTCTTTGAGAGCAGAACATATGAGCTGCCAAATGAATTGTAGTCTCTAAATAATACTCATCTTTGAAGAGCTTATGCGTCTCTCTTTCTGTGAAAACCAGTGGAGAAAAAACTGCTCACATTGGCAGRAAACCTCAAGAGATGTTTTATTTTCATTTGTAGAATGATTGAACACAGCCCACATCACAAACTACATTAAAAGATGAGCAATATTTGAAAACTTTTCTCACAAATATATTTATGATATTCTGAGAGTTTTAGTTGTATTCTCTAGAAGGAGGATGTACGTGGTCATGGACTACCATGGGTCCCTATAGATTCTTATGTCTTCACTCAGAATCCCGGCGAGCTCATTAAACACACTGAAACAAACAGAATAGACTATAACCTTAAGAAAGCAGGAGACCAACCAACCAGAGCAAGGAATGCGCCTTTGCACTCTAGTTGCGATGAAAGGGAGCTGCGGTGAGCTTAAGGGATGTTTTTGTATGCATGCTTGTGCACCTGTGTCACAGTGTGTGTSTGTGTGTGTGTGTGTGTGTGGTAGGGAGGAGAGGAAGAGTGTAGTGTGGAAAAGACCATCAGGTCATGTAGTCGTGTGATCTCTATCTGCCTTGTAACCCCCCCAACACCCCTCTTTGTTGCCCAATACCCAGGAGATGGATTCTTGTCAGTGTGTGAATCACATCAAGATGATGGGAGCTTGGGAGAGGATAAATGACCGCCACACTTTAGAGTGCGAGGCTTGTATCAGCCACTACAGCAGTGCAGACTGCTTTTAGAATCACACATGAGTAACAGAGCTCCAGCAATGTTGCAGCCATGGTGATCGAGCCCAAAATCGAAAGCTTTATGAAATCATTACGGTCAAGAATGGGATATGACAATCAAATCCTAGCAGCTGAACATGATTTCCTATAAGGGTCCTATAGTATGGTGCTGTTTTCTGTCTGTGTAATACAGATGCTTACAGATAGGGGATGTAGTAGTTGGATACGTGACTCATTCTGCTAGTGCTTGGCTACCTGAGTCAGCCATTTTTAGCCTCAAAGGATTTCTGTTTGTTCACTGTAATCTCCAGTTGGAGCCCTTCTTTTCACTGTCTCTGGCGTAGTCACTCTACTATCTCACTGTCTGTCTGTCTGTGGCGTATGCCTGCTGCTTGTCTTATTACGGGGTGTTTTAAGGATATTTCAGCCTGCCAGGACAAAGAAACCCGCCACCTCATTCCCCGGCTATGGATAATCTTCTTTCATTGTGAGGGATGCTTTTCTATTTGACGGTGCTTAATAGTATCTCAGGTCGACATAGTGACACCACAGAATCAGAGGGAGATAATCATTATATTGTAATGTGCTTTCAGCCTCCTCGCGAGAAATAGCCGGAATGCTTCTGGGCTTGCTGTTGCCTAATGCTTCTATCAATAACATAATCACTGAATGCTCAGGCACTTTCAAATTGTGATATCTATCAAATGTTTSTACCCTTTTCTTAATCTAACATCAGCATTTCTGGTTGCAATGAGCTTATGTGTGGCTTATTAATAGCCTTTGTTAAGCAAAGGAGCATGCAGCCTTCATTGCTTTTTTATCAATACATCTTTCAGCTGTTGGGCACATATGCAAAATGTACACGTTCATAATCATTTTTTCTAAATCTATCTTTTATCATTTGTGTTATGGATTCTTTGTGCATCATAGGCATACAGTGCATTACCATTAAAAACAATGTAGATGCTCTTTTCTCTGCTACCAGGGTTTCCACCATTGTTGCCCATAGATCCCTCTTTATGAACCCCTGTCTGCATTCTTGACGCTCACCCCGTATTGTGGGTTGATTTGGCTTGGCTTGGTGATTGACCAACGAGAGGCCAGACTCCTCCGCTGTTCCCTGAAGGGAATCCCACCGAATCTCTCCCAAAACCTTACACCGGGCACCTTTCCACTTCAAAGCACTGCCCCTCTTCAGGACTCACGTCTCCAGGAAAGAATGGCCTCGGCTGAGATACAGACACTGCTGGTCTAATTTGCCTTGCCTGCACATCCCTCCCCCCTGGGACCGGGTCATATCCGAGACTGAAGCGGCTATCTGATGAGATCACACGGAGAGGGTGCAGGAACGTAAAGGCGAGGAGTTACTGCATATCCTACCAGGAGCCTCCAAAGGGTTCTATTAAAACGCGTTCAATATGCAGGTCAGGGCTTTCAAAGTACTGGGCACCCTCTAACCCCGGCAAACTCAAAGGGTATTGGTGCATGCTCAATGATGGGAATCTGGACCCCATTAATATAATGAGTCCAGGGTATTAGTATTCCAAAGCCAACTGTGAAGTCTCTCTCTCTTTTTTCATCTCTGGTAGAGTTTTTAAGGAGTGATCTGCCAACTTGGGAGTGACAAAGGAGAGCAGGGAGAGAGAGAGGTGCTTGCTTCTAATCTGAGATCAATTTCCAGCTGTCAGTCCTCAGAGGGCAATTTCCAACAGTTAGGACCTCTTTGTCAGAGCGTAAAACACAGACAAGCAACGCAGAGTGGAACATTTACTGTCATCAGAAGAAAGCTCTCCCTGCTTTTGACCTTTTCCTCAGACCTGTTAATGTTTCTAAAGAGTGATAAAAAGAGCAACTAGAAGAACGTAGTGGGTGATGGGAGACATATTTGCATAATTTGACCCTGGCTCTGGTTACTGAGCTAGAGTTGTGAGCGTCCACTATTTTGTTTTTCGCMAAACAAAACAAAGCGGGACTATGTTAGGGAGAAACTCGTCTCAGCAACATCGTGTAGCTAAGCAGTCCGCCCCTTGACAGAGTAAATCTAAGTGAGAGCGGGTTAGACAGCTAAGTCCWGCATGGCMGGTAGGRTGACGMGCYTCTGACAGTCACCTGTAAGACATTAGGGAGACAGTGGAGTGGTGGAGTGTGCCGGGGTCCTTCAACCAGGAAGCAGCAGCTGCTGGAGCTAATTAAAGGCAAAGTAACATAGCCCTGCTCAGACCCACTTCAAACACTCTTCTGCATGCAAGCCTGGAGTCCCATCTCTGGGGTGTCGGGGCCTGTCAGGGGCCCTCTGTGACCTGCTGCAGCCGCATGCTGGGCCCCGGGTCTGACCTGAGGACCGGGGGGTGAGCCCGTGAGGGACAGGGGCACTGTGGGGTGCACCTGGGCCAGACTTACCTGTGCCTGGGTGTCTGCATGGCGGAGCGTGGCATGTGGCTGTGTGGGCGTCGGTAAGGGGACTCCAACCTGCACAACAAAGAGAGAGAGGGGGCATAGGTGAAAGGTCAGGAGGAGAGGGGAGGCTTAGGAAGAACAGACATCAGGCACATTAACTAAACATGATCAGACGGACACATGCGCTGGAACAGAGGCAGAAACAGATGCCCTTTAGATGTTCTGAAGAAACGTAAACCTAAACATGTCGTCTTTGTAAGGATTTCGCTTAATGTAAGCCTTGCCTTAATTAATAAGATGGACTTCAATCTACAATGACAACGTTCAGCCTTTATCGGATGCCGGTTGCCCAAATCAAAGATGGCAGTACAGTATTCCTATCCTTCCAGTCAGAACTACTGACAAATGTTGCCTTGAAAAGTAAGTTGGGATTGAACACAGAAATATGAAGCTCTGACAGAACTCCAAACCCATTGAGGTAAAGTAACCTATAATATTTTTGGAGGCACGCGCTCAATCTGAATCTGTCTATCAGTCACTCAATACTGTAGGTTATTATCGAGGGAAACGTATGGAATCGAAGCCGTTATGCAATCATCCATCACTCACACGTTATGTTGCAGTGAAGATACGGACCAAAGGCAGAATAATTCTGACACCTCACGCAACCTCTTGACTTTAACTCCTAGAGATGTCAAATCAAGTTGTTCTTTTAATCGCCGATTCAGTCTTTCCTTGCAGCACATATCCTTTCTTTTTTGTTTTCTCTTGCTACGTATGTGCAAAATGAGCTTTAAGAATTATACTGTTACACCTATTACACTCCTATTACACTAGAACCATATTTTGGAATAACAGTGGCTTGATTGTGTTCGCATCAGATGTTATTTAACATTTTCCAGATGAGAATCGTTATAACAAACCGATACTTTAGTCAAAAGAAATCTTTCTGAGTAGCGATAACAATGAATACACCTTCTCTGTCAATGCTTTATTATACGTGAACATTTCCATATCGCCTAAACTTTGCGGTGTAAGAAGATGTGACTGCCGGATAGAGGTGAAGGTTGACATTGGTTTGTAATAGAAAACTAGGCTAGGCGTAGCGTGGCAGAATGGSGTGGGCGGCATCTCTCGGCTTTCTCTCTAGCCTCTGTGAAGTGGACGCCTCTGGGTCCTGTACAAGGCCAAGGCTACCCCCCTGCTGCGTCCTACGGGCAGGTGTCTGCATCATGGAGACACGATGTCTCTCCCTGGGGTTTCCCACACACCACTGCACAGCCACACGTGGGCCACCGGAATCAGGCCTCCGCCTTCACCAGCCGCACGGCAACCAAATCAAACCCCCACAGGCAGAGACACGCAGGCAGGACTGTCCATCTATCCACATGTCATTCAGATGCAASACTGACATTCACCAAGATGCCTCCATCTTGGGAGGGGATCACACAACATGGTTCCTACTGTAGGTACACACACAGACCGTTCCTTTTCACCAGAGTAGAAAAGAAAATGACAACGAGGATAATTCAATCCAACCTATGTGGTGTGGTGGATGTTCTTGTGTGCCTGCCGCYTGCTAGAAGGCCTAAACCAAAATGGTAGAAAACACTTGAATGGGTTTCAGGCCCTAATAGTATTCTGCCACCCTGGGCAGCCAGTTTCTCTCGAGTAAAATAGAGTGAAGGAAACTTTCCTCTTCACGTCTTTATGGCTTCATGCRCCGAGCGCCTGGCTGTGTGGGATCGTGTGCTGTACTCTTTCAGCTGGCTGTCGTGTGGTCTCAATCTCTTTACACGATTCACTGCCAGCCTCCTCTCCTTTCTACCAGGCCTCCCCACACCGTGTAATCAGCAGATGTCTTTATAGAGGAGCCCACTGCCTTGTGCTGCACACCTGCTTTGCCAATTTCATTTAGGTGATCCCCCCCTTTCTCACACATTTCAGGCCCAGCAGCCATGTTGATTTGGTTCTTAATGTGCCCTGAAGTCACAAAATACTTCTTCCCTCAGCACCGTCGAGCCACAGTGCCAAAGGATATAGCTAGTCCTGAGTGAGCCTCGGTGACCACGATGCTATCATCCACTACTGCTTCAATGAACAAGTAATACCTCATTCAAGAGTGTCCTTTGACCTTGAAAAGACAAACCAATAAGAATGGAGTTATTTTTTTCATTACTCATGCTTGTGGTGCTGTGATCTATCTCAGTTCATAATCAATGCCGTAACACAGCTAAATGAAAAGAGAGGTTATCTGATGTTAACAGGACAACACAGATCATTTCTGCTTCGGTAATTGAGACACTTTTACCAAAACAAGGACACTGGGTTATATAAAACACATCAAACGCAGTTCTGATATTTTAAGGTAAAAAAATCTACCCCGGTATTTTTCGAAATGGTAAATTAATAAACACAGACCAATTAAAAAATATATAATTATGTCCGATGGGTCTTCATTATCCTCTGCCAAAATAATTTGATGACACCAATTTCAAATGAACTAAATTAGTTGCCTCGTCAAACAATGCAAAGTTACAACCGGAGACTGCGGAAACACGTACATTGACAGTTTATTACACAGTAAACTCACGTTGTTATTTTCCTTTTAAATTATACGTACACACTATGCAAATCATATACTCTGCTCATGTAATGAAGGATGGTTCTGAAGGATGGTTCTGCTCTTGTTTTGCTTGTCTCTGTGAGGTCTGGCTTTGACCACCTGGGCACCACCTGGGCACCATCAGGGCATCAACATGGCATGTGTTCTGTCTGCCACCGTCATCTGTATAACTGGGTGAAAGTGGGAAAGTGACAAGCCTGCTGGTGTTYGGTAGTATGAAATGAGCTGTCAAATGATCAATATTCCCAGTCTGTTTGGTAAACTGAGCCATACAATTTAAGGAAAAGGGATGCCTCGAAGGATACAGTAATCGGGAAAATATTGTAAGTAAAGTTATCATTATGAATTGGAATACTGTTATTCACATGGTTATTCAGTGTCTAATTATACTGAACAAAAATATAAACACAACATGTAAAGTGTTGGCCTCATGTTTCATGAGCTGAAATAAAAGATTTCTCAAAATGTTCCATACGCACGCACACAAGCTTATGCCTCTCAAATTTMGTGCACAAATGTATTTACATCCCTGTTYGTGAGTATTTCTCCTTTGCCAAGATAATCCATCCACCRGACTGGTGTGGCATATCGAGAAGCTGATTAAACAGCATGATCATTACACAGGTGCACCTTGTGCTGGGGACAATAAAAGGCCACTCTAAAATGTGCAGTTTTGTCACACAAAACAATGCCACAGATGTCTCAAGTTTGGAGGCATCGTGCAATTGSCATGCTGACTGCAGGAATGTCCACCATAGCTGTTGCCAGAGAATTTCATTTTTATTTCTCTATCATAAGCCGCCTCCAACGCTGTTTTAGAGAATTTGGCAGTATGTCCAACCGGCCTCACAACTGCAGACCACGTGTAACCATGCCAGCTCAGGATCTCCACACCCGGCTTCTTCACCTGCGGGATCGTCTGAGACCAGCCACTCGGACAGCTGACAAAACTGAGCAGTGTTTCTGTCTGTAATAAAGCCTTTTTGTCAGGAAAAACTCATTCTGATTGGCTGGGCCTGGATGTGATTATTTTACAATTACGTAGACAGTCTTATCCAGAGTGCATACATTTTTATATTAGTTTGTACTGGTCCCCTGTGGGAATCTAACCCACAACCCTGGCGTTGCAAGTTCCATGCTCTACCAACTGAACCACATGGGACCTGTAACTCAGTAAAATCCTTGAAATGTATATTTTTTGTTAGTATAATTATGTTTGACACCAATTATAATATTTCTGCAGCACCTAACCTTTTTGACAATCTTGTTAACTTGAAAATATATATTTTTTAAATTCATTTTGTGATTTGAAGTAATGATCAAAAGCGAGGTGAGTGTGTCTGTGGTTGTGTGAACATGTTCACGAAGTAAACGTCTCTGGCCCTGTCGACAGATTGAGTTTTAATAACGTTATGTGTGTTCACAGTTGTGACTCACGCTCTCGCTCCACATGCGGATTAAGGTAAAATCGGTCACTCCACTTTGCCTCAAGTTATTATATCCCCCTAAGCCTAACCTCGGCTTCACTTTAACCAAACAAGCTTCAAAACCTCGTGTGTTTCTACCGTCAAACCCTCGGGCGCTGAATACCCAGAGTTCTTAGTACAAATATAGAGGGAAAAAACCCAGTTAGAATTGAAATGACCTGAAACAGCATACCAGATTCTGCTCAGGAGACTCTCTGCACAGATAGTTCCTRGTGGAAATATCAAAACAAACATAAAATACATAAACGCAATCCAAGGATTACAATGACGTTAGGGAAGCAGCCTAAACATTTGCATTGCAAACTGGATATGTGGTTGGTTGCAGCATTCTGAATGAATTCTACTGAAAAGAGATGTAACTAGTCATGCCTGGTGTGTTTTAACTAGCACAACAACACCTTGGTTATCACATGTTGCTTCGTCTTGTGTTGCACAACCTGAATAGCAGAGTGCTTCCTGTCTGAGCTACGTAGCTTCCAAACACACGCCCAGACTTTCATACAGCATTCTGGCTATGACTTTGGGATGGTGGGTGAAGGTGAAAGCGGTTGTTGCGCCTGCCTGTGGGTAAGATGTGGTATCTCTTTCATATAGATGCTCCAGGCTCCCAAAAGCTCATCCAATAGTAATGCTGCATTAACTTGCACAACCATATCTAACCATCCCCCTCACACCCCCCACACTCCCACACCCATCAGCCATGTTTGTTTTTGCTCGTGTTGCGTTATCAAAAGGCTAACTGCTTTACAGCGCCTCCTGCTGCTCCTCGGGAGGAGACTTTCCCGCCTGGAAATAGGAATCCAGCCATCAGATTAAAAGGTAATCACAATAGTCTGTCTTCATGTTACAGATTTGAAATATTTGGGGTTTTCTTACTTAGCSAAATAGGCTGTGCTATGGTCTTCCCATAGAACAGTCTTCCCAAGGCCGTCTTTTGAAAGTACAGTTGAGATGGTTGGTCAGTGTCAGCCAAAATAGCTTAAAAAAAAAAAATGTCCTACCCCTTTTCAAGACTCAGCAGTAAAATGAGTGCAAGGTACGAGTTAGAATGCACACACTTCCATTATCCAAGACTGATCAAGGCTGACATTTTAGTAAGTGAGCATGATTTTACATGATTTCAGGGCAGAATAGAGCACTCTGCAATCATGAATTAGTTATGAGAGGAGTATAGTTGTGATAGTGGGCCGACTGAATGCCTGACCAGAATAGMGTCCTTCAGAGCGCTGAGTTTGTGTTCCTCGTTCTCCGGGTCAGGCTGTGTCTGCCCCGAGCTGTCTGTCAACGTGAACCCCAGAGCTGGGTCTGAGAAGGGGCACAGGAGAGGGGGTAGGGGGACTACTGGGGCAACCGCTGCCGGGCGGTGCCCATGCCAGCCGTGCGTAAAGACTAATAAAGACGGCACACTGGCAGGACCCCGTCACCCCGGCAACGAGATGTCACCATAAACAAGCTGCAGGCCGTTGGCAGGCCACTTCCTGGTTATATAATGGCAACCTGTTTTTTTTTCGAAAAGAAGATTACATGCCCCTGCTTGGGGACATGGGCAAATTAAAATGGCAGTCGAAAATCGTGACGTTATGTAACCCTTCTTTTGTCATCCTATAACGAAGATTGGCAATACCACGCACTCCCTGTGTCTTCCCTCTATGCTCGGTCTGACGTCACCTGCCGTCATCGCWACTCCCCGCTTCACACAATCGATGGCGCTATTAACCCTGTAGCACAGGTGTTAAGACGGTTTACATTGATCCAAACAGTTCCGTGTTCGTTGAAACATAGCCCTTACAGTACTCCAAGGTTATTGAATAGCCTGGCTTTGTCAGCTGTACCTGCCCCTTCCCATTCTCCGCTGAGGTGTGGAAGTGGAACCATGTAAACAGGTCACCAGTCATGTGTGGCCCTGACAAATATACAGAATGACWTGAAACAGATACTAAAACAAATCCTGAAGTATAGTGACGGCTACTGTCGGGCCATATGCTAATGGTGTTAAAATGGCTGAACAGGGAACACACAGGCGACGTTTTCAACTATARGTTTACTGTGGTAGAAAAACACACAAACAACAGAATGGGAAGACGCCAGTGCGTGCCGTGCGTTATCAAAATTATAACTACCAATACGTCATGCCACTCCCACAACGCCTATGCTCAGTTAATTAGAGGAACGTAAAATATTTGAGTTTGAATCAGGCCATATTAACTGTATTGTACAGGACAGTCCGACAGAGGTGTCCTTCTGTTCCCGCCACCATTTTAGCTCCATGTTTCTCCTTCTGTGTTACATTGAGGCGTACTATGACACAGAGAAAATGACCTCAGTAAGTATACACTTAATACAGTTATTAATATGTCGATTGGCTTAAACAGGCAAAAGACTGTCGATCATCTTTTCGCTGGGTATATCAAATGTTAAACCCATTGTGCACTGGTGCACATTTAAAACCAAATTGAATACGTAGTAACTGCAAAATACCTTATTGAAACATTTTTTTATTTCATTTTATTGCCGCTCCTGCTAATTCATCAGAGATGTTGGGTTTTGAAGCATACCTTGAATTATTTTTACTGGAAATTACATTGTATAGCATAAGAAAAATTCTGAAAATGGTTGCTTTAAGTTTGATTTGTGAAACATACCATATTTGATTACTTCCTGCGACCACATTGTTGCCTTTTATGTTTATACATGACTTGGATTTTACAGAGCAACAAAAATAAARATTTGTAAATATGTTGTTTTTGGTGTGTATCACATGACATGATTTCCATTGATTGTTGTATTGATGTTTTATCATTGATATACTAATTGTCTAAATAGGTATATTTTATTTTTGATGATTAAATGCATTTAGTCTCTATTTGATTCACCTCATTGTGGAATGTTATCAGATCACAAATCAAGAGGTATTATTTTCACAAATTGAATCCCACACAAATAACAAACATTCTCACACAAATAATTACCAAGGAGCTTTAAATATATACGCACTGAACTTAATTTATCTTACTAAGAAAAATCTGGCTAAGAAAAATAATTTCCTTGTCTCAACTCAAATGATTATAAAATTAAAAAGCATATCGTCTTCAAGTGGGTCGAAGTCTCTGCTGAAAATGTTGAACTGTATACAGAGTACATACATATGATACGACCTCTTCACAGTTAGTACAGTAAGAATACACTCAGGAAAATGCATAACTAATTGAGATCATTAGTCTATAATTATCAAATTCACCAAAACGCATTAAAGTAATATTGAAGCCGCATAACAAAATTAAACGCATTACTGCGTCCCCCACAAATATTTCTTACATTCATTTATACTTCATTGTACTTTATACTTTTTTTCTATCAAGATTAATTGAATGACTTACATGAATACTAATACAATGGGTATATATGATACACATGCATATGATAGTATGCATACACCAGTTTGGAGTAAATGTATATATTTATTTATCTGAAATCAATTTGATAATACTATCCTTGAAATTAACAATGTTACGTATGTTTAGATAACTTCTGAAGAATGTGTAAACATGTTGTACACCTGGACACTTCCCCAGCAGACACAATAGCGTCAATCGTCACTATCGTGGCTGCTGCTCAGGGTTGAAAAGAGAAAAACACACAGCCGTTGCTCGCCACTCTAACAATCTGGAAAAGGTCCCCAGTATGAATTGAATTACTGCGCGCAATGAGCCTGCGTTTAAACTAATTATTGCACAAAATGCTAGAAGCTGAAGAAACAGAACAGAAAGATCCCTAACCAGCACACAGATAAACTCCTGTGACCTTGCTGTCAAAGAGAGCCCTAATGAGTTTTCAGGAGACAACCAACACACAGAKAGACACACTTTGCAACTTCTTTGCTTCTAGGCAACTCATTAGCCTTCGGTTAAGGTACAKGCAAATATGTTTTTTAAAGGATTGAATGAAACAAAATGGTCCCTAATGAACATGTTTTGTGATAGTAAAGCTGGTTCCACTGTAGAAGAGGATCTTTAATACCTATGTATTTACATGGCAGTTAGGCAGGTGCAGTGAAACACTTGCCTATTGTACATTGTTGAAKAGTAAGCCTACAGTAAAGATATCCTATGAAATAGGCCTATTACTGTGAGCATTGGTCACTATTAGAAAACGTTTGTTATTCTTAACATGCATAGATTCTGGTTGTTGAGAGCTTTCTCCACGTTGCACAATACACGCAGATGCAAAGACCAARGCCACCTGGCATTGTTTGAAAGTTTTATAGCCCATGTCAGACAATTTGTTTCTGAAAGACTGAAACAACAATATAAGCAATTATTACAGACATTGCGTTTGTTTGTCAGCGTTTTATATTGGCATCTGTGAGTTTTCTTTGAATTCTTTCCATTGTTTTCAGTTTGTAAATGTTTAAGCGTGGTATCAAAAGAATGAGAAATTCATTAGCTGTTTCAAGTTGGGATCTAATTGGGAGAAGTTTCTTTTATTTCCAGTGAGGCGCGTTATTTCTTCAAGGGAACGGTTATGAATGGATGACTCTTGAGTCATCATCTAATAATATTTAATSATATGTGAGAATCAACTAAGACAGAGACTTGATCAAAACTGTCAGCCAAGTCAGATGTTTCTCTCTGTGAGATCTGAAATGTGAAACATCCCAGAGTTTTGTGAAATGAAAGCACACCATCTGTCTCTCATATGTTCATCTGTAGAGCGACATAAAACTCTGTCATCAGGCCCCCCATCACAACCCCTCCAAATAACAATGACACATCTTAATTTKTTTTTCAATCTTTTGTCATTCTCTGTTTCAATTTTTAATAGTGCTCACCCTTAAGTTCAACCAGACACTTAACGTACTAAACAGTACAAAGGGATTTATATAGGCCTGTGCTATTCCAATGATACCGGAACAATATTGTATATTGTATATTGGAATATAATATTGTCAGGAAAATGAGATGTTGTTTGTGTTTAGTTTTATACTCGAACATGGCGGTACACACAACATTAATATCCTATGTCTTAAGGTAAAACCTAGCACTTAGCATTCAGTTTTTGGCGGCTAGGATGATGAATGTTGCCTTCTCTTTCAGTATTATATTTTATGCCATTCACATGTTTTCTTAATACTCTTCATAGCCTACTGTACCGTGTGCACACCATAGAGGAAACCACAAATCCTCACTATTGTGAGTTTCCCTCTCCTTAGTAGCTATAGCCTCTCTGAATCTAAAAGGAGTTGGTTTGAAGCTGGTGGGAGAGAAACTTTGCTAACTTATTCTTTTCATTCTCAATTGCAAAGAAAAACGTCTCTCACATGATTTCCCAAAGTTAACCCATCTCGTGGGGAGAAAAAAGGGTAAAGCATTTGGAAAGCTTTTCTTGTTTCATACTATGAAAGCTTTCAAGTGCAAAGGCTCAAATAGACTTTCATATGAAGCTGTCATATTTMACAAATAAATAGGATTTAATAAAAGGAGAGACTTTTTGGCAGAGTGGTATAGAACCTCCATATTCCTGTTGCCCAAGTAAAGATGCTATGCTACATATTCTTGCTAGCATACATTGGCAACTGACTTAGAGATATCAGTATTCATATTAGCATTTGCTGAAGATGTATTCCAGTCAACCTCTAGCAGGCTTTTACACCTTCCACATTTATCGTGAAATGTTGAATTTATGATTCATTTTAAGACGTAAGTGTGAATATAAAAATATTGTTTGATATCGCAATCAACTGAAATGGGATGCCGGAAATGTTCAGTCTGCCCTTAACAACAGAAGTARCACTGTCGCAAAGAGATACCCTCATGGAGATTGTTGCTTGTGAAGAAGGTCGTTACGTCAGCAAATCGTTTTAGTGAGGACTAACTGAGCAAGTTACCTAAACTGTGGGTGGGGAATATGTGAAAAAACAAACATACTTTACGGACTCAGCTTTTGGTAAAACAATTGTGGAAAACATAGGATCCAAGTATCTACAATTGAATACCTTCTCAGACTTGCAATCCCTAACAGTCTACTATTCCACAGAGAATGGGAAAACAACATTCAGCATATTTCCGCTCCATCTTCTTCCTGCTCTTTTAGCRGCTTACCACCATGGCAGCCATTTTGTAAAAAATTCAACTGTATACGTTCYGCTGTATATGGTCCTCCCTCTCTCCCTTTAAATAATGATCATGTATGTATTTGCTATTACAAATACAGTTTAAGTATTTCTAGTATAGCATGTTTTTTAGGCTTTCCCCCCAATGTACGGTATTAGGAGTGGGTAGCGTATGTAACGTATGTGCACAATGGCGTACGTGCCTCCCTGCAACGTTTCCATTTCCTGCTTAGAATGTTCCAGACGGTATTGAGTAATAGTCTGCCACATGTCTACTCAATGGAAGTGGGGATAACACTCTACCCAGAGAGGGACAGGCAGCTACTAAAACAGTTCTATTAAACTGGAGGCATAAAATAGCCCCATTCCAGCCAAAGTATCTTCCATTCTGGACCCGAATGTGAGATATCGCCGTTGCCATATGAAATGGCGACGGCTGGCAGGCCCTCTCCAGCGCGTATGTGCGTGTGCAGTCCGAT
The DNA here is from genome assembly GCF_002910315.2 of Salvelinus sp. IW2-2015. NCBI lineage: Eukaryota > Metazoa > Chordata > Actinopteri > Salmoniformes > Salmonidae > Salvelinus > Salvelinus sp. IW2-2015. The sequence goes on from NC_036848.1 coordinate 12,778,157, forward strand.
ATGACGCGTCGGTGAAGACTGAAGCTGTGTGCATTGATGCCTACTCCGTGCTGTGTTCCCCTTTCAGACTCCAGAATAGTGTCTCTACTAATCCGTGAAAGTTGCGGCGCTCTGAACCAGTGGCCAAGCCTTTTCCCACTGAATCGGGCGCCCAGGGTCTGCACTCTGCTCACACTTGATTGGTCCCTCCGTGCGCAGGACTCCCTCCCTGCCATGGGCCGTGGGCGCCATACCCCCTCGCTGGACTGCCGCTCAGCGCTACCTAATCGGCTTCTACCACCGTAATTACAATCATGAGCCTGGACTCATACATGCCACCGCAAAATCATAGCCCAAGCCTGCCTTCCCGTAGCCCAGGCCTCACCCAGGCACTGCCACCCCCAGCCAGCCCCGCAGCCCTAGCCCTGGCCCGAGCCCCAGCCGCCTTCTCCAGGAGAGCACCGTGTTCAGATCCTGTGGGCTTGGCTGACGTTTCGGAGAGCTCCTGGGGAAAGCCAGTGGAGTAAGAGAGAGGGTGACACCAGCCAGCCAAAACGTTGCTGCTGCTCTGCTGCTGTCTCCCGCCCCCATCCTGGGCTGATGTGTATATTTGGGGTGAAATGGGATTCAACACTGAGGAGCTCTCAGAGGTACATACCATGTACCTATAGAGCTGCAGTTAAAGCCACCCATGTGGAGTCCTTTGAAATATCTGACCAGCCTAAGACTACTCTCACAATGGGGCCAGTCAGTCGTAGTGGGAATGGTCAGTCCGTGTGGGCTATAGGTTGGGACACAATCACAACGTACAAAAAAAAACTACCACTTCCTCTGCTCATCCATGTGTAGTATGAGAAAAGTCGGACAAAAAGCATGTCGAACTCGTCCTCTATCAAGTGAGGATTTGCGCAGTGTCAACTGAAGTCCTTGGTTTTACGTCCTATTGCAGCATTACGGTGAGCAGCAGAGCATTATGGACAGGGGCCAGGTGAAACCCACTGTCCTGGCAGAGATCCAAAGTCTGTCAGAGTGGGGAAACATGTCAACAGTTCACAAAGTTGCTGGCACAACAGTAGCCCATGAGTGTTTATCAGACGGATACCAGCACTCGTTAGCTTATTACTCTCATATTAGGGACATTTTCCCTTGCATGGGTTGGCATAGTCCTGCTAGCCTCTTCTTCACGCGGCCCAGGCTCTCTGTCAGAGCAGATCAAAAGACATTTCCTCACATCTCCAGACGCCGGGGAAAAGCAGAAGAAAAAGAGAAGAAAAGAGAGAAGAAAAGAGGCCAGAAGGGGGCATACGCTGCTCTCTTGACTCTGGTCTTTTGGTGAATAAGGACTTTCACAGTACCCATTCTTTCTTCTCATAGTTCAGTAAAAAAAAAAAACGGGGGAAAAAGTTGCTGGTATTTCAATCACATTTGGCCAAATTATATCCAAAATGTTCTATATCAAAACAATTATCATCAGATAACTTAGACTTGTCCAATGTGGAATTTAGAGCATTTTCGGGGAGAAAAAAGAGAGTCTCACAAATCTGACTGGATTCCAGCAGCCGAGACCCCCTCGAAGTGGGAATGAAAAGTTTAACCTCAGCCTCCCAGCTGTACGTCTCAATTTCATAATCCTTCCCCAAAAACCCTCACAGAGAGCCGCCCCGGCCGTCATCGCCATGGTGTTCTCTGCCGGGTGCCTGCTTCAGATTTATGGGGCAGTCCCGGTGTCAGACTCTCGACCTGAAAGGGATTTGGGCTTTCTTAGCTGGTTAGGGAGGTGGTCAGGGGGAGCAATGGTGGATTCTCTCTAAGCACCTAATAACCCAGTACTGGGCCTCTAGTCTGGCACCACCACCTTATCCTGGTCTCATACACCTCGGACACTCTGGACATTACCGACAACGCCGCCGGTCTGGCGCCGATAGCCGCAGTGTGGGATGGCAGCAGCACCAAGGTGAGGGACTATTTCTGGGTGTGTGTTTATGCAGGTCTGGGGACAGTGACAGTGTCCCTATGAGGACTTGTTGTATTCTGACTAGGGCCATAGGACTGGACTGGGCTAGGCTGCTATGGACAGAGGTAGGCCGCCAACATCCCATATTACTTAATGACAACGTGCTTCATTTGAATGGTTCAGATGGCTAGCATGGGTGTGAAGATGTCAGCTGGCTGGTTGGCTGTCCTGCTTGCAGTGTCCTGATCAGCAATACATTGACAGCTAGCATGTTCATACAGGCAGACATATTTAATCATGAATGTGTTCTGTATATTTACCTACTTGTATCCAGAGGCAGAATTCTATTTCAGAAGTTGACTTTACAAAATAGACACGAAATAGATAACAGATATGATCTTATGATACCTCGGTCCAACTGTTACCATGGAAAAAAAGTGTATTAAAAATGTATTGATTTCCAACTAAATATTCTGGGGATGTTGAAAAAGAGGAGCTAATTGAAGACCTATAACTAATTTGATAATGTATATGTAAATTACACCATTTTTCAAAGGGCTGGGAGCCTTTAATTTACCACAAAATTATGTTAATTCAAACACATCTGTCCATAGCTAACAGTATCTCTGTTGGAGTAGCTGACTGAGGAAAAACTATTTGGGGTACTTCACCACCAACTGTCCTACTTACCTAGAAAACCTGACAGAGGAACTACCGCTCAGTCACTTCTGGAAAATGAAGCTGCTAGGGAAGGGCTTCGGTCCAGTCTTTCACAGCTCAGTTATCTCCATTGAGAAAAACAAACCCAAGGTGCACCGTCTGGACAGCTCGGTCTATACATCCCGTGGTTTGGTGTGTATGTTGTCGGGGTGGGGCGGTGGGGGCATGGGGTGGTAGAGTCAGACTCCGACGAGATCATCCCGTGTGTGGTGTGGTGTGTGGGTGTGTGTGTTGTGTGGTGGTGTGTGTGTGTGTGTGTGTGTGTGTGTGGTGTGTGTGTGTGTGTGTGTGTGCTTGTGTGTGTGTGTGTGTGTGCTGTGTGTGTGTGTGTGTGTGCTGTGTGTGTGTGTGGCGAGTCCTGTGTTGTGTGT